>NC_039256.1:6144607-6187107 GCF_003368295.1 Carassius auratus
TAAAGTTGACATGAAATCAAAACTGACCTTATATTTACTTTCATGCTACACCCTCCTAGTCTTATTGGAATTGATTCCTCTGTTATGTTTTTTTTTTTTTTTTTTGCAATCCATTCAATTCTTGATTGATAATTCCATTTTCACCTTTAAAGGTAGGGAGGGCGATTTTGGAGAGACTAGATCAATAGTAAGCTTTCTTTGCATGCTTTTTCTTTAAGCATAAGATCCCACCCTCCCTGCATTATCATTCTCCAAAGCCATGCCTCCTCCAAAAACACCTGAACGCAAACAGGCATAGCAGAGGCTAACCAGCGACACAACAACAGACACCGTTGGTGGAGAGTTGAATGCAATGCTGTTAGATTACCTCATGTCTCATTCACCGATGAGAAAACATTACAGTACAAAGCACATAATATTACAATAATAATGCCTTCCATTCTTGCTCAGTCTGCAATAGAGAAATGGAACGCACTTGATGACGTATCATGTCTGTGTGAACAGGGTGCACGGAGGTAGCCTATGCTAATACATATGTTGACAGGCAGGTAGGACCGATCTGACTGGATGAAAATGTTTTGGTCCTACACCTTCCACAGACCAAACAAAAAACATGGAAATACATGTAGACCACTTAATCAGTGATTGCTATCAGGATGTGAAGAGACTTGCCACCATCGTAACAAAAAAAAAAAAATATATATATATATATATTTATTTTCTGTAGTTTTGGGAATTAATTATTAATTCTTGGCCACAATATAAGTTTTTCCTCCTGCATTTCGTATGGGACTATATATATAAATATATATATATATATATATATATATATATATATATATATATATATATATACATATATACATATATATATATATGTTACATCTTTTTTTTTGTTATTGTTTTATGCTAGACATGGTTTTTGTTAATTAAATTTATTACTATTAAAATCCCTTTTTATTCCTGTTGACAATTTAATTGACAACAATTGAAAAATTTAAACCAAATATTCAAACATTTTATATACGATCATCAGATGATTGCCTCACCAAACAGAAAAGGCTAAGTACATTAAACTGCTTTTCATTCAGCTGGTCATTACTGAAATATATTTTTCTAAGATTTGTGTTCTTTAAATCATTGTTAGTTCATTGGTAACATTTTGCAATGTTTTTTATAATTTCCAGTCATTTTCAGTTAAAACATCATGATGCACATTTTATCTTTTTTTTTCCACTATTGTAGACACCATTTTTTTAAAAAAAAAAAAAAAAAGGTCTTTGTAAACAATAATTTGGCTGACAAGATCACATTACAAAAGCAAAAAGGATTGTCAGCATGGTTCATGTCAACTTTACATTTCCTTTTATTAAGAAGTATAAGAAATGTATGCAAGACCAGCCGAGCAGTCTTGTCTGTTAATGCAGTGGTTCCCAACCCTGGTCCTTGAGGCACCCCAACACTGCATGTTTTGCATGTCTTCTTAATCAAACACACCTAATTCAGGTCTTTAGCTCATTAGTAGAGACTTCAAGACCTGAAATTGGTGCATCAGAGAAAGTAGACATGCAAAATGTGCAGTGTTGGGGTGCCTCCAGGACCAGGGTTGGGAACCACTGTGTTAGTGCAGGGGTTTTCAACCTGTAGTTTGCAACCTGTGGCCAGCACCTTTCAAGGGGGATGCTGGCATCTGTTAATTCAGAGGCATACCCTCCAGTAGCCTATTTATGAATATGAGCTAGCAAATCTTTAGCCATCCACTAGGGCAGTGGTTCTCAAACTGGGGGTCGCAGAATGATTTCAAGGGGTCGCGAGTTGGTTTGAAAAAATTCTGTATTTTCTGACTACAAAAAATATTTTTCAATACTAAAAAATTAAGATTACAAATAAATATTTTTTTTGATTTCTAAAGACAGAACTGATTAGAGATTAAAAAAAAAAAATAATATAATTTCGTGACTCTAAGATAACATCACCCTGCGCCGACTGATCACTAGTTATCAATACTGCACGCAACTGCACGTGGAAACTGCAACGGCAAGAATGGATAAATTTGTAATTTGCAAGGTTAGAAATGTTGAGAAAATTGTGGACAGTCTGCCTGAATCATCTGAACCGTGTACCTCTACAAAACACAAGAGCTAGACCTGTTCTGACCAATGTAGGAAACGTCGGAAATATAAAGAGTAATTCAAAAAGTATGGATTCACTTGCTCTTCTGTCAACGATTTGGACCATTCTCAGTGTGTAATCTGTTCAGAAGTGCTTGCCCATGAAAGTATGAAGCCTAGAAAAACGCAGAGACATTTGGAGACAAGAAACCCTGCTTGTGTTGAAAAACCTATAGACGTTTTTCGCAGAAAAGAGAAGGAATTATACAGATTCATATTTGTGTGAGCAGACTTTTTCAGCTGTTACGTACATGAAAAAAAAATACAGATCACGTCTTGATGTTGAGGATGATCTGCGAGTAGCCATATCCAACATCAGGCCACAGATTACACTTTTGTGCACCGAAAAACAAGTGCACCCATCCCACTGTAAGGTAAACCTAAATACAGTAAATATTATGAAAGTTTGTTTCCGCCACGTAAGAAACTATTTGAAAAGATAATTTTTTAAATCTAAAAATTGCGAGTTTAAATCTTGCTATTCTGACTTGGTTTTTCATAATTGTGAAATACAAACTTGCAGTGTGAGTTATTAAGTTATAAATGGTATAAAATCGCAATTACCTTTTTTATTTTGTTATTCTGCAAACAAGCTTCCATAGGAAGTGGATGTGGATTTAAAAGAACTTTTTTTCTGTTTATTGTTTGTGTATTCTGTGGTATTGGGTTGCGAGTTCTCGTCGATGTTTGTTTAGGGGTCGCTGGCTAAAAAGTTTGAGAACCACTGCAATAGGGGACAATCTGATTAGTCCCACTGCTAATCAATTGAAAAGCAGCATTGGCTCGAGTATCAGACTGATGCCCCATCCGCAAGGAGACACTTTTAGCTGTATACGCATACATTTTTTATCGTATAGGCGTTTCGTCCACACAGATCTGCCGTATTGGGAGAGTGAAATCAATATTTTTTGAATGGGGTCCCTAAGTGGGTAAATCTGAAAAAGACACCCTTGCGTTTTTGTGTGGACAGCAAATCCGTACATTTTCTGAAACTTTTTCTGTAGTGTTCCACATTCGTTTGTATACCACGTGCAAGGTTTATACGCATAGTCCAAGTCTTCTCCGTTTTTAGTGCATCTCTGTGACAGAATTACAGTCCCACAAACTGGTCTGGCATGTGTACAATATTTTTTTTGTTTCGATTTCATGTGGATACAGATAAATAAAAATAAAAAAACACCTTGGATAGGGAAAGCTCTGGCTTCGTGTGGATGTAGCCTGATACTATCAGTCATGCTTATTGACATTGTAAGATGATTTACGGTTAGCCGTGTCGGGAATCCAGCAACATATTGGCATGTTGCTATCAGAAACAGGTTCAGCCATCACATTAAATCAGGTAATATATTTATTATCAGGTTATATATTTGTTTCATTATAATTACGCATACTAAACCAGGGGCAGTCCTAAACCCTTTTTAGACTACAGCCCCACTATGTCATCTTAGCCCTCAAAAACTGGCGCGAGTGAAATTAGACAACCCTAGGGGGGCACATGCCCGAAAAGGTTGAAAACCCCTGTGTTTGTACTTTACTGTTTGACAGGATAGTGTTCTTGTCAGCTAGACTGAATAAATCCTCACATGTCAGGAATGAAGAACTGTGGTCAGAGGTCTAGAAAACATTGATTCCCTTAGCCGTTGGTCATTTGGGACTCCACGTGATCTGAGTACAGGACGACATTGCAACAGTTCGACTTTAATAAGGTTACAGACCGTATGCATTTCCCAAGGACGTGTATTAGATAGTATGTATCTGATCTGAAGAACAAAACCTCCCATTCATCTCCAAACCAAGCATATGAGTACACAATGAGCAGTGGAATTGAAATAGGGCAATCTCATTTTTCAAATTCATAGAAGAAATTAAATGTAATACTTCTATTTACTTTCAGTATAGAGGACTTCGGGTTGGGTGGCCATTCATATTCAAAAGCCCTCATTGTCAGGATGCACTGCACCATTAATCAAGCATGTTGAACGGGACCTGAAGGAATCTCAGAACAATTAAACATTCTCGCATTGGTGACCATCACCTTCTCATCTCTGTCACGATGGCGACAGGCTAACGTACTCCCCTCTCACTCCGCTGCCATCTACAAGTCATCCGCACCTTCGTTTTTCATTCCTGCCTGAGGAGGAAAGTGTATATTTCTTTTTAATGACTGCTAATTAACCTTGGCCATGGGGAAGACAGCTCAGGCAGACTGCTGGGTGAAAAATGGCTCATATCAATATTCTGTCTGTGTGGCTCACGCAGAAGAACAGCAGGCTGGGTGTGAGGACTGGCTTAAACCAGAGAGGACCGGCCACGTGTTTCAGATGCTCAGTTTTCAGACATGTGTTGAGGTCTTGTATTAACCGGCAACATTTTCGTTCAGATTATTGACCATTTCATTTGAAATAGACACAATGAACAGATGTGGGCTGTGTTCGGAGTGGAATACTAGTGTACTGCTTACCGCTTGCTTTCCAATTTATGGAAAAATGTCAAATAAGAGATGTTAAAAATCACAACTTGGTTATTCATCAACTGGGTATGGAAGATTGAGTATGTATTCATTGCTGTTTGCCATATTATATACTGCACATTTTGACAAGTTTTATGAAACCTTAAACAGCACAACACGTTTCAACATTCCTCATAATAAGAAATGTTTCTTGAGCAGCAAATCCGTATATTAGAATGATGCTGAAAAAAATCAGCTTTGCATCACAGGAATAAATTACATTTAAACATGCATTAAAATAAAAACAGGTATTTTAAATTGTTTATAATATTTTAAAATGTTACTGTTCATATATATATATATATATATATATATATATATATATATATATATATATATATATATATATATATATATATATGCAACCTTGCTAAGTATAAGAGACTTCATTTCAGGAACATTTTCTAATTATTTTCAACCCAAACTTGTGAATGATAGTGTGCATAATCAAGATGTTATAATAGATAAGGATTTTTAGAGGGAAGAACAACCTTGATTGTCGTGAAAGATGGTCCTTAAATAGGCTTTATATTATGCAAAATATAATGTATTCTTTCATACCTCTCATTTTCTGGGGGTAAATTATGACCTGGACATTGTTGATTGCAACCAGTAGTCTCTATGTGCAAACAGTAAATTAGTATAGTATTATGCGATTCCGAACACAGCCATAATCATACAAATCAGCTTACATTGTTCCGCTGCACATAAAAGCCAGCAGTCAGCACTAATATAGTGTTATAGCGATCAGGATTCACATTTCACATAAGCAGTTTGAAATGATTTCAGAACGAGCAACGTATTCCCCTCCTTGCAAACCATGCTTATCCCATTCTTTCCCTCCAAAGTCCTTTCAAAGAGAAATCTCCAAAGAATGAGCGCAAACGTCTGGATTTAAGAGGCAGCTCATTTGCTACTTATTGAAGAGAATAATTCTCCTGTTAGTGACACTCGAGAGAGCTTTCGCAGGCTGCACAGTTGGAGAGATTTAGGAAGTGTAATCACATTTCATGCTCCTGTGATTGTGTCGTCAGGAATAATTCAGATGATGTCATTTACTCACTCTCATCATACTCAACCCATTTGACCCATATTTATATTTCAACCTCAAAATTTGTGGGTTGGGGTCAGTGAAATTTGAGAAACTTGTGGTTTGGTCGCATGTCCTAAAAGGTTGAAAACCCCTTGCCTAATGGGTTAAAACAGCATGAGAGAGTACAACAATAACCGAATTTCCATTTTTGGGTAAACTATCCTTTTAAGCACCAAATGTATTTAACAATCACAAGGTCTCAATCACTCAAACAATCACTTTTTCTCTCATTGTAGAGCAGAACGTTTAAGATTATGATCATAACAATCAGGATTTACTGGCCAGCACATAAAAATTAAATATATATTTGAAGTTTACAAGATCAAATTTAACATTTGCATTAAATGTGCAAACCCAGAAAACAGAGGGCAATGGCAATGTCTTAAAATAATTTGGTCAATTTCCTCAATCATCCAAACTTTTTCTGCGAAATACAGAAATAATATATTTTTGGGGGGTCCAACATGTTAATTTGACTCAACTTTCATAGCATGGATCAAATGGAATCTATTCAAGAACATGTCAAAATGAAATTATACCTTAAAATCTAAATAAAGAAATTAGTAGTATAACATATTTAGCTTATTAAAAAGTTTTTGCTTGTAATTAAGCTGTATTTTCTTTACTGCAATTTTCTTTTATAAAATTAAAATTATAAAAAAATTAAACTACTTATGAAAATAATTAAATTACTATAAAACAAATTCGATGCATTAAATTGATAAAAAAAAAAAAAAAAAAAAAAGCCATGAAAGCCATGATTTACTCTTTTGGTGAACAATCTCCCAAGTTATATTTGAAGCATCGCAAGCCTCTTTGAAGATGGAGAATAAATAGTTCATCATAAAAAGTTCACTCCTCGTTTAAAATCAGAAACAAAAATAGGCCCCACGTTACTATTTCTATCAGCCTGTCATGATGAGGAACAGACTGCCTGGAATACAAGTGATACAGTATGTGTATGCTTATGTTAAGCTTCTGTGAATCAATGCATTGGCCTGAGTATTAACAGTCTGTGTGAAATCATCCTTTCATTCAGTCCACAGCATAGTTACACACCATGACTTCAAATAAGGTGTCAGGTTAAGATTATGCTACATTAAGAGTGTATTTCTTGTACATAGTTCTGTGTTGTGGCAACTTGGCTTTTCCACTAAAGGATCCTGAAGGTCTACTGAAGGCAAAGCAGAGAGATCATGCCTTAAAGAACCCACATGAGTTAGATGAACTCAGTCTCAGTAGTATACGTGACGGCTGGAGTCAGAGCGGGGCATAACTAATGTGACGATAACATTCGTTCCACATATTTACTATAACGCATGGATTTCAAAACAGAAGGAATGTTTTATGTAATCCATCGAGTCTATGTTAACTGTTGTTCTTGAACAATGCTTCATGAGGGCTAGCATGTTTCTGCTATTCTACACAGAATTATACAATTTATATGGGCATAAAATAGATAAATGTCTAATTATGTACAACCACAAAAAATAAAGGATCATGTATTTTCAAGATAGTGTCTGGTGCATTTTTTTTTCTCTAGTAACCCATTACTGTATATTTTGTAGAAATTACTGTATTATCTCTTTCCGCTTTATATCATTTATTATTGGTCATTCATTTAGTAAAAAGATGTCCACTTGTAGGCTACAAAATAAGGTATTTCTGTACTTTTTGTCCCCCCCTCACATTTTTTTTTTTTTTTTTAGCAAAGCATTTTTATATTTATTTGAAACTGCATTTCCCCCCATAGAAAGAAAATTTTACTGTAAAAAATGATATATATATATATATATATATATATATATATATATATATATATATATATATATATATATAATATTTTAAGACAAAAATAACAATATAAATAATATATATTAAGACAAAAATATATAAATAATATATATTAAGACAAAAAAATAATATATATATATATATATATATATATATATATATATATATATATATATATATATATATTTAATAAACTCTAAAATCTCTCTCTCTCTCCATTTCTTTATGGAGAACATTTAAGACAAGCTGGAAACGAATTATTCCATTATAATCTTCATCCATAAATTCAGAAACACGATTTTGCTAGAAAACGATTCCATATGATGCAAATAATTATTAGTTTTAAATTTCCAGCACATTTTTGCATGCTTTCAAGATGGTCACAAACCTTTTTTGTGGCTAGCAAAACCCAATCAATGTTAATCAGTTATTAATTAAATTTGCATAAATGTGGAATACATCTCAGAACACCAAATGTTTAAAGGTTATCAAAAGAAAAAAATAGATGTACAAGACTCGTATGAGATTTCCAGCACTGACCTGAAACAGCAAGCAAATGTTCAGTCAGCTGGCCTGAAACCAGCTTTATGGTGGAGCTCTGCATTTGCTCAGGCACTTCATCAGAAATGGACTGTAAGCGAACATAGTCTTCCAGAAAAATGGATTATAATTACTATAATATATGAATATCTCTGCATTAGCTGACAAAATGTGACTTTTATCGTTTTAAAATTACTTTTAATCAACTAGTCCGTATGACTGGGTCATTTTTAGTGAGTGTATGAAGTCAGCTCTCCTGATATTGTCACAGATGTGTTTTCAGAGAAACCATAGGTGTAGCTCATCACATTAACTATCAACATGTTACATTCACATGTTACACCAATGTTTCACAACCACAAAGTGCAAAGACTTTAAATTGTAAGCTTAAAAAGTGTGTTTTCTTTCAAATTAATGCCACTCATTTGTTATTTTGTATCTAATGCAGTGACATTTATAACTTAACCATCCAAATATATTTTGGGACCACATTGTGCATTATATTTGTGGTTCAAATACCAATAAAATGTTGTCTGCCTCATCAATTTAACAATCAAACCGTGATGGTTTCATTTTGGACTTCCTCCAAATGGTTTCTTCCAAAAAATAAATACAAATTAAGCCATCACAGACTAATGAAGAAATAACACTTCACTCATGGTTAAAAAAAAAAAAAAAAAAAAAAACATTTTATGATAATTTAAAGAAATCTGCTATGCACTCCATATAATACAGCACAATAGGAAAACTAGCTGAATGGAAATAAATATCATCCATTCGATGTAAATTAAAGAGCTTCAGCGGGAAGTTCTCAGATCGGAGCTATTTATCTGGGTCAAATGTACACAAAGGATGGGAGTTAGACCAGACTTACTGAGCAGTGAATAGAAGAGAGCTTCTAAGGTAAAAAATAAAGTAAAAAGTAATGGGCCGCACATTCTCGAACTCTCTGTGATCAAACCCATCCATCTTGTTCAACCTTGGTGTGTTTAAAGTGTAAGCAAAACCCCATCATCCATTCACAGAAAGCGGCCCTGTGAAATAGATGCCTGTGCGCTCCAGACTTCCTGCCCTTTAGGTTTCATCTATCTTTACTGGCTATAAAGCGTAAGCTTCATCATCTCTTCTGAACTACAGACCTTGGCGAGATCGATGGCATTTCACCCACAATTCACTAAAGTGACCGAAAAGGAGAGAACTGCATCGAACATTTCACACAATTTCGAATGCAAATGAAGTTTGTGGGAAAGTCCTCAGGCGAGAGGACAGAGTGTACATGAGAGGAGAACTACCAGAGGAGAGCCGGGTTTCTGAAGCTCTGAGCCTCCCACACGTTTTTAGACACGTGTTCATTTGAGAGTGTGTGTGTGTACAGGGATTCTCTTGAGCACTTTGCGTCACACGATTCAACCCACATGCACACCTGACTCCACACATGTGCACAGGCTAATCAACCGCTTGGGTTCGAGTCTATAAGCTGAAGCGAAAGATACAAGAAAATTCCATCCATTATTATAGGAACACAAAGGTCAACTGAGTCCATGTAGACAAACAAAAATCACACTTACTTAAGAAAAGCTTTCTCATGGGTTACAGGAAATATATTGAATCTGTTTTGCATTAATATCCAGTGAGCTCGCAATAAGACTTTCTTGGGATTTGGTTTGTAGGTGAAGTATAGGGTCCTCTCGCCATCCACTGCCACAATAACTGTCATTCGAGAGGTGTACAGGGATTTGTCATGTGTGCTTCAGTAAATTAAAGAAGCATCTCTCCTGTGTTATTTCAAAAAGACTCTGCTGCTGCTGCTCTCCATGTGACAAGTGCATATTATTATTTTGTGCCATCTGGGACGAATACAGAAAAAGTTAAAAATTCACCTCATGCACAAGAACAGCATTTCACACAAAGGAATGAAATGGAGATGAAGAGCCAGAGAAATTTAGAAGACAATGCTGCCCTCTCCTGGTGACTAGAAATAGTAAAATAAATAAATAAATAAATAAAAACAATTTTTTTTTTTTTTTTTTACCAGTTATAGGATAAAGAATGTAGTTATTGGATAAACACTTCAACTTTATGTAATTTATTTCTAAATGCAATATTAACAATACTTCTTATTTAAATGAGAAAAATCTTTAATCATCATATTTTATCATTTAATATTTATCTGCTTTTCGACTGAATCAAACGGATGGTGGAGCAATGTGGCAAATTCATGTTTAAAATTTGCATGAATAATTAAGTTACTAAAGATAAGTAATAATGTAATGTCATGTAATATCTCCTAGAGATATAATGTTCTCCAAAATCCCAACAACCCTACATAGGATCAATTGGATATGGATCAATACAAGATCATTTTTACTTCTAAAATAAAATGTAACTGTTAATGAAATATTAAGGAATTATAATAATGATGATGATGGTGAGATAATGAAATACTTCATGATGAAATACACATACGATACAAATGAAAATAAATAATGAAATAAATTCTTAGATAATATTAACACTTTTATTATACATTTTTAGAGAAATATCAAATGGGTGTTATAATAATCATATACAGGCTAGATTTATAAAAAATAGTAAATACTGAAATATGACTCCTAGGCATCATAAGATGCTAAAGACAAGCTGTACTGTGAATTTAATGCTAATTTCCATGTTATCATTAATGAAGGGAATTGTGATGATAAATGAATCTTTAATATCTTAAAGTAGCTCTATAGTGCACCTGAATATACACAATGTTATATCTCATATGATAAACATACATGAAAACAATACTGATTCTGGTATCTACATACATTATTCTGTATACATTTGGATTGATAAAAATAAAGCATGTAAACTCAAGTAGCATAGTAGAGTTTTTTTTTTTCTTTTGCAAAAATAGACTCATCTGCTATTGCTTTGGTGTGATGGAGCAGATGATCAAGATGAGAGGGACCATTGCTGCCCTCTCAACTGACAGCAGACTCCCTGCACGAGGTTCCCAGATCTACACAAACCTATCTGTGCTCAGAGGCTGAAGAGCTCCTCTGCGTTCGCTGCGTTTCCATTGGTCTTGTCCCAGTCGGTCTCAGAGTTCCAGTCCTGAGGCGTCAGCCCAATGTCCAGGACCTGGGGGTTAGTACGAGACTCAGCAAGTCTATGTGGAAAGAGACAGAAGAATGTCACCTGAAAAAGCTGAAACTCTTCAGTGATGCAGATCTACAGATTAGATTAACATATGGTCAATTCCACTAAAATCTAAACCGAACCACAAAAGATTTAGTCACAACTGTAATGCTGGAATTGCACATATGGGTCTAAAGGATTCAGTAAAAGAATATTTCACCATTTTCCAGAAAATTTACTCCCCGTCAGGCTTTCCATGAGTTTGTTTCTGATGAAGAAACAAACTCATCTACATCTTGAATGGCCCGAAAGTGAATACATTTTCAGAAAATCTTCATTTTTTGGGTGAACTATTCCTTTAAAGGCCACATTTGGTTGGCAGCTATGTTATTTATTATTCTAACAACTAGTATGGTTTTATTTGTAAGGTTAGAAGACATGCAGTACAATGCAATCTTATTAGCATTATGTTCAATGATAAAAACCAAACAACATGAAAACATACAGACAACACACAAAATGGCTTGAATGAGAATGATGGGATATTGAAGGAAACAATCCGTAAAGGTAAAAAATATATACATTTAGGAGGAAAAAATGTTTTGCAAATTGCATTTAAATATGGATCATTGCACAACCCTGCAATCAAATTCACACCCAGATCTGTGTGTTGGGTCAGAACCAGCCCAGGATGATAATTTGGTTGGGTTGATCAGTGAACGCTGGCAGGGGTCTGGAAGACAACATGGGAGGGGAAGGATGCCACAGACTGACAGACAGATTTGGATATGGAGCGGGTGGAAGTTAAACTCAGGCTGGATTGGTACAGGACTGGACCTGTACTCGGTTACCTGGAGAGAACTCATAGCTATCCAAACTGCAGCTAGGAACAAAGAGAGAGTACAACAATCAAGGGCCGCAGGACGTTTCTGTACCCCTTTAAGAAAAACAGTTCCATTTTAAAGGAGGTGATAATCCATGAAAGAGTTTTTGATATAAATCTCCAATATACCTGAAAGATTAAATGTGGCATTAGCTACTTCAATATTAATATATACACACATATTATATACAATCATTTAATGCCAATGCCAAAAAAATCATTAATAATAATAATAATAATAATAATAATAATAATAATAATAGTTTGTCATCTATATGCCATCAGAAATAAATCATAGGAGGCCAACTCTACATTTGCAGAGCAAACTACTGTTAAGTAAAGCTTTAGCTTGGTTCTGTGAAGAATAAACAAATAAAATGAGAAAATATGTCCCATGAGACATCAGTATGGGAAAAGTGCCTTTGCTCAGTTGCTCTGGATGATAAATCAAAAGTCCGGGAAGTTGGAGCAAAGTGGCAAACTAAAAGAAATATTTCAAATGGTTCCAACAATCTTTGAGAACAAGCACACAAAGTTTGTAGTTTGAGATCATCTTGATGTGCGAGAGCTTATCAGCATGCTTTTTCCATGCAGCTCACTTCTCAAGGATTTGCCCTTCCTGCCCCTCATTGAGGAGAGATAGAAAAGAGATTTAGACAAAACAGAAGCTTGTGATAAGATAAGAACAGCTCTGGGTGCCTCATACCTTGAAAAAGCCTCTTCCAGACCATCATCCGTCTCCTGAAAAGAGCAGCAAAATGGTAGTCGAATTGTATCAAGACGAGCAAAGATAATGGTCAGCAGTCACTCGTGAAGAATCCTCCATGTGAGTCTCAATGAAGAGAAAGGCTGCTGTACAAATATAAGATCTTACCCATATGGTGCTGATGTTGGATTCGGGAGGATTGTCCGCATTCACCACAGCAGATGAGGAATCATCAATGTCCAATAGGTTTTCTGTAGCTACTGCTAGAACAGATACACAGCCCATTCATGTCAAAGTGCTAAAGGGATCGATCACCCTTAAAAAAACAACAACAAAAACAAAAAATAAATAGAAGAGGCGAGGAGACCCATTTAGTATAAGGAGTTTGTACCTCCTCCTTTCAGGCTGCTCAAGCTGACCGATCTTTCCGACTGTGAGCTGTTGGACGTCTCTCCAGCTGAATCCCATTTCACATGATTCTCTCTCTCTGAAAGTAGAGCAACACAATAATTTAATGCTGAACCATAAAACAAAACAGGAAAAAATATACTTAAATTTCACTGAACACTAAAAGAAAAGTTCATCCCAAAGTGCAGAAAAATCACTTGCTTGGAATGAGTCCAAACAGCTGATAAAAACATCACAATATTCTACAAGACTCCAGTCCATTAATTAAAGTCCTGTGAAGTGAAAATCTGTGTGTTTGCAAGAAATGCATTATTCAGGCATTTTAACTTTAAACTGCTGCTTCTGGACAAAATATGAGCTGGTGAAAAGTCCATCAATGTTGTCCACTCACATCAAAATATTGGTTTACAACCGTTTTCACTTGTAAACTGTGCTTTATCTGTGCATATTACTCTCCTGATGCAGATAAGATGACTGACTTGTGCTTAAGCCAGAAGCAACAGTTTAAAAGTTAAAAAACAATGTAATAAAGTATTACTTTTTTTACAACCACAACACTTTCCACTTCACTCAGATGCAAATTGATGGACTGGAGTCGTGCGGATAACTTGTGGATTATAGGGATGTTTTTATCAGCTGTTTAGCTACATCTTGGTGAGTACTTTTTCATTTTGCTAATTTTCCATTCCTTAAGGTATTAATTTTATGTTGTATTCTGGTCACATCATTTAAGAAAATTTGTTTGTAAAGTTCAAGATATATAAGGAATGACCTATTGATGCATTGACTGCCTTCTGTTTACCAAATATACAAATACAATCCTTGTGTGTATCCATCTTTTCTATAATATGTAAAGGCAACAGTGCAATGGTCAGACTGCTTTTCCACTGCAGTTACATACGACCTCCACATGGTTCTTCAGAGAGATATGACACTCTGTACCTTCTTTGGCAACCTCCCAGAACTCGAAGGCCACTCTGAAGGCCTGGGCCACCGTGAGTGTGACTGCCTGGGCCTGCGAGAACACAACAGGACAACAACGACTCAGTCAGACAAGGAGGGCTGCAGTATCTGTACATGATACGCTCCAGAACAACCTACAGATATAACATATATGCCTCAATGCATTTCAACATCAGTCATCATCAGTGGTTTGCAAACTTTTTAGAGCGAATACCATAGCAAATCAAATCAAACCAAAATGCACAAAAGTAGTCTTATATATGTTTATTGCGAAGTATTTGACACTTCCAGTTGCGCTGTACCACGTGGGAATGTTCCATGTGCTACGGGCAGCATATTTGCCACAAATTTTAGCATCTCTTGCATAAAAAAAATAAAATACTTCTTTATGGTAACTATTGGACAGAGAGAGAGAGAGAGAGAGAGAGAGAAAGGGGGGTGGGGGGGGCGTAAGTACGCATTATGGTAACTATTGGAGCCAAATTAACAAACAAGTAAATAAATAAGCATATCGGTCAACACTCCCATTTTTGCCGGGAGTCTCCCGTATTTTACACCCAACTCCTGCCCTCCTCCCATTTTGTTATATCTCCCGGGAAACTCCCTTAATTTGTATGACTTCATTTCGTTATATGAATAATCATACCAATATTTTATTCCAAGGTTGTCCAGTTGCCAGATCTTGTATTAAAACACATCCTACTCGCACAATAGACAGATCATACAATTTTTAACCCATTTGTGACCTCAACCTGGCAACCTACAACTCAGGTAGATGGGGGAAGTTGAATCAAGCATCAACGGTAGAAATGGCATTGGAAAGCTCAGGTGGTGCTACGGTGAAATAGAAACAAAAACAAAATATAGCTGACAATTTAAGCTGCAACTGGATGGAGGAATTACATTTCTTATCGCAAAGCAGCATCATTTTGCCAAGTGTGTCGCGCTGATTTTAGTATCGGACACGGTGTGAAAAATGATGTAACGCAGCAAATCACAACACCCCAAACTCAAGTGCATTCTCTGAAGATTACATGAGACACTCGGTCAAAATAATATACAGTATCTCTGAATTTACCCAGCTTTCAATTAGAACCACCTTTCAATTAGTAGTGCAAAGGTTATGGTGCCTTCAAATATCGCCTAGGTAGGCGGCTCTCTAGAAAAGCTTTTGTATCTAACCCTCAGCATCTAGCCTTAAACAGACATGTTTCTGGATGAAGTGCTACACTTTAAAGAACAGCTTGTCTTTCAACAGACTCAAAGTAATCTAGTCAGCTATTCTGAAAAACTGTTTCCATTCTTCATTCTTTGTTTGACTCCTTTTGTTCCAGTCGAGAGTCTTTGTGGTGACTGAAGATTCACAGCTTTCACACTCACCACTTTCCGTTTGGCACAGAAGAACGCATGGCACTCCAGCCTCTCATTCTGCTGGTTCTGAGCGATGAAAGCAAACACTTTGTCATGCATCTTGTCAGCTGTGCAGTATGATATCCTGCCGGAAAGGGTCATAAAACAGACCAGAGTTAAGGACTTGCAGTCAGTTTCGAGTAAACAAAAACGACGTTTCGCAGAGATATGGATGTGGGGTAGACGCAGCGGTCTGTGCTGGAATTTCAAGGACTGTTTTTCTGAACTACTGAAAAGAACCGACGGCTGCTGTTTTTCTTTAAATGGATATAGGAAGCGAGTGTGTGCAGATAGTAGGCTCAACTTAAACACATCCAACTGTGAAGATGAGATTTATGGGAGCTACCGCTGGTCTCCTGCAGCATGCTGTATTTCACATGTCCCCTAGTGAGAAACTCAAGAGATGAGTGTGTGTGGTAAAACACTGGATGGCAGGATAAATCATCTCCCTTGTAGGTCAGACACACTCACTTCTCAGAAGAGGAAGCGTACAGAAATCCTTCCTTTGGTGGTCTAACGTGGTCCAGATGCACAGTGTGTGAATGTTTAACAGGCAGGTGAACGTGAGAGAAGTCATGCCAGAAGTGTGTAGAGTTCACCTGTATATGGAAATGTTGTCGATCAGCTGGTTGGACACACTGTCGCACAGGACGATTCCCCGAGGAGACACTTTCAGGGCCACTTTAGGCAGTTTCTTCCTGCTGGCTTTGGCCTAACAAATGAACAAAAACATATTTATGTTTGTCGATGCAGAACTGGGTTCTTAATTCTAAGGTGTACTGTGTTTGTACTGTGGCGTTTGTGAGTTTTCTAAGGCATTTTGTGTGATTTATGGTGTTGCTATGTGGTTGCTTGGGGTCTCACTGATATCTAGTCATATCCGAGCTATATGTCGAATGACAGAACTCACCGTGGCAACAATCCTCTTGACTGCGGCAGCGGAGAGCTCCTCGCCTTTGGGTTGGTCCACCAGAGTCATGCCCAGATGCCGAAGGTTAAAGGTCATTCCCTCCAGAAGAGTCTCTCTCGTGTCAGTCCAGTTCTCAGGGAGCTCTGGACCAAAATCATTAACACTCCATTAAACAGCTACAAAAACATTCACACATGTGGGTTAAACCAAGGCAGCACAGACAAACTGTCAACAGCTTCAAAGTGCACATCAAACACTTGTGCTGTAGAAGTTATAAGCTCTGAAATATTAAAATACTGCATGAGCAAACATTTGTTGGAATCAACCTTTGCTCTAAAGACTCAAATATCCCAGGCCAAAAACATTTTGGATGCCTCTGTACATCATTTCCAGGACTGACTGAAAACAGTCAAAGGTCTGGAGCAGCTGTAGCAGATGATCATTTCTAGAAATTAAATGCATCGTCCTTGAACCAGTGTCTCTTGCATCATTTTTATTTTTATTTTTATCCTGAAGTGTCTTTTCTCAGATCATCTTCACTAAATATAATGTTAAAAAGTCTGTCTTAGCCTTCTGCACATCTTTGGAATGAACAATTTAGTTAGGTTGACTAATATAAATATATATTTACTGTATTAGCTTAGCATGTGTTTTGAATACTCCGTTTTGAGACTTTTTAGTTGTAATGTTGATGCATGAATGTGTTACTTATATCAAATGTAAATGTGATAAGAAAACATTTGAACCTCACTTCTGCCTTCACAATCTGCATAATTTCCCAATCTGATTATAACACATTAAGCCGTTTCAGCTATCCATTAACTAAGATGCACACAAATAGACACTCTCACTCTTTCTGTTGAGACTCACATGTTTGGCTCTCGTAACACTACCTGTGGCTCCTGCAGTCACCTGATTGCTTTTGTCAGTTTAGTTATAATAATTAAAATTCAGAAAATCCCCACAGACAAATTCTGGGAATTACATCACAAAGGCACCGAGCCAAAACAGCCAAGACATTTGTTAAACACAGGTATTCAAGTCAAAGTACATCCTGTTGTGTTAATTTTCTATATGATCCTAATTAAATTATATATTTCACTTAAATGTTATATTATAAACCAAAAAAATAAATAAAAAGGTGGATTTTTTTTTTTTTTTTTTTTTTAAATAAAACTTTTGAAATGCTTAACCATTAAGCTACTGCACCACCTGCTCAACGATTTATACATTTTTACAGGAATCCCTAGCACAGGAAATAGTTAATCATTGTCTCAGTCAGAAAGTGATTGTTGATATTTGTGCACAGCTGACAGAAAACAAAGCAGACTAAAAAAAATGTCATAACAAGGGCAAAATTTACAGCTTTAATGTGGCATAAACAAAACCAGTCAAACCAAAGATGATCAAATCATTTAAAAGTAACTGAAATGCTGATGAGTGACTTCTAGTGTCCTTAAATGACTTTGAGAAGCTGCAGGGTCTACATCATTTTTCCCACAGCTTCTCAAATAAAATTCATGCTGAAATTATTGACGATGCTCTACAACCACGGCATAAAACCAGGGTAATTCACAGACACACAGAGATAGAAAAGGGTGTAATAATACAGCCCTGGTGACACATCCATGTACTGATCAGTGACACACCCAAAGGCCCTTAATCACAGGGGGAAGCACTATTTTGTCTTAACCATGTCCCTGGAGAACCATCCAAGGGTGGAGTGACCCAAACCACCGCCTACCTCCAATCTCCAAAATCAGAAACTCAACTCTGGATGTTTGGCTAGATATGATTACAGTGCACTTTTTTTTTTTTTTGAGGTCATGGTCGGGTTGGGAGTTATTTAAATCTTGGCCAGATAGAGAGGGAAAAAAATCCATTTTGTTTATTTTTCAAAATGGAAAAATAAACAGCACTCTCGGAAACAGGAAGTCATTCTTGCTTCGAGACAAATGCAGATGACGCAAATCTTAATAAAAAAAGCTCATTTCAGATCTCCCTTGTAAGTCTTAATTCATGCTTCTACTCCCACACAACTCCTTATGAAACATTAGAGGTGGATATCGAAAGCTTTTATCAAATGGACTGCCTGGAAAAGGCTCAACAGCTGCTGCTGGACGTCTCCCTGGCGCTCTTCCTCTTTAGTATGTGCAGGGCACAGAGACATCGAAGATCCAGAGGCAAGGGCGATAAATCTCACCACTATAAAACACCAGAAAAACTCTCTCTTCATTACAATGCAGCCATGCTTGCTGCAAGCTATGCACTTTCTATGTTCAGGCACATGACTTTGGAGCAGCAAGAAGGACATTTCTGATCGCTCTGATGAGAACGAGACATACGAGAGGAAGGAAAGTAATTATAAACTATAACAGTGTGAATCGTTATCAAAAATCTGTTTAAACGTTGATAAGCTTATTCATTTTGCTATCTGTGCACAATTATGTAGTCACTTACATTATTTTTTAGAACAGCTACATTTAGTATTGGGGTCAGTAAGGCACTGTATATTAAGTAAAATATATCTGAAAAACTTTCATCAACCAAATCAAAGTTATGTAGTGTAACCAAAATGCAGAAAAAAAAAAAAGACAGAAACCGGGAATATCATCATAGATAGGACGGCTGTAGACCAACTTACAGTATTTGTGAACCAATCATTCAAGAGAGAGAGAGAGAGAAAAAAAAAGTTTTACCTGCAAATTATATTTATAACCTTTTTTGAAAAATAATGATAAATGTGTACACTCATGTAAGAATTTCAATTTTTGTATTATGGTTACACCACATGTTACTGTATAGTCATTAATTTGTTTATTTATCTATTTATTCATTTATTATTTGTAATTTTTTTTTTGGACATTCAAGAGGGAAAGGAAGGAAATCAATTATGAACTATAACAAGGTTAATCATTGTCAAACCTCCCAATTAATAGTTGATAATCCTGTTCGCTTTTACACTTTGCTATCCTAACTGTAAATTATTATATCAATAAAAATAGTATTATTTGAAGTTTACATCCACCAAAATATTGCTATATTTTCATCCACCAAAACATTTAACCTGGTTAAACTAAATTGCTGATTTTATTTAGCATGGATACTGATCCGCTGTTTTTTCACTGCTCAACCGTGACCCTGTCAGATTTAGATCTGTGTTTGCATTCCTCCAAAAGGAGTGAAATGAGTCGGAGTCTGTATTGCAGCTAAAAGTAGGTCAGTAGATCAACACAAGAATGCTGAACACACAATTGCGTCTTATTCTCCTTCACTCAACCATTGAGAGAACAGCCTATAAACACTGGTAGCTTGCTGATGTTGGAAACATTTACTATTCTGGCAAAGCCTAGGCCTTCACGGTGACTGAATTATGAACACAATCATAACTGTGTACTCGCAGACTTCTTGTATTCCAGGTCATGCAGATAAGCAGCTCTCAGCCAACACACAGAGCCGCTTTTGTGGAGTCAAGACAGAATTAAAAGGGAGATGAAAATGCACAGCAAACTTTCTGATCCCACTAAAGGAAAAAAAAGTTGCCCTTGTAAAGACCAGGCCAGCCCACTTCACCTGCTTTCAAAGCTCTTCTATGGGCTTGTCCATTAGAACTTTGAAGAAGTCTTGTTGAAACAAATGTGTCTTAGAACGGTTCAGATACTGCCAGCAAACAAGTACCTACTTGTAGACTAGTCCAGGATTGATGCCAAAGAGAAGGAAACAGATTTCAGATGCTGACAAAAATCACACTGCTGGCACTGCATCATGTTTATTTCACAAAATCGTTGTAGGCAACTTCAGTTCTTTCTTATAAGGTCTCTCTGCAATTAACCCTCAAAGACCGACAAGAGCAAAATTGTAACAATTGTTTAAAGCAATTAAATTACAGTTATTAAATAACTTGAAATACGAATATGAACATATCACAGCAATGGTTTTAGGGTGTGTTCACACTTGTCATGTTTGGTAAGATTGAACTCTTGATTGCTCTGTTAATGCGGTTTGTTTGAGTAAGTGTGAACGCTGTCATCCGAACCTTGGTGTGGACCAAGACAGCTAAAATGATGGTTCTCAGTCCACTTCCAAACAAACTCTGGTGCAGTTCGAAGTAATGACAAGATGTGACACTATTCGACATGATTTAACGACGAGGAACGAGCGGTACCATCCAAAACAAAATGAGCAGAGGGCAATCATGGAGCAAGGAGCAGGTAAAGTGCCTTTTATGAGCTCTTCGCGAGTTCGCAGGTAGTGAAAATAAAACCATAAGTACACGCAGCAATGAGCACGCTAAGTCCAGCAGATAGCATTATGTGTGTTCGACTAAAAGCAGTGCAGAGCAGACAGATCTCTGATTGGGTACTTTGATGTCTTACACCGACAGGTCGGCGCAGCGCCACTTTAAGTCCAACACAGCTTTTGTTTGGGGTATTTGTTGAGTTCCATCACAAAATGGACATCATTCAACCTGACCAATCAGGTTGTGAATGTATCACTGTGCCTTTAGGTTCGGTATCTTTTAGGCTTGCCGTGACAGACAGTGCTGACAGTGTTAAGCTGCAACACCGGTAACAACACTTGTCCACTGCGTACCGTATCCCACCATCGTTTTGATATATATATATTTTTTTATAGTTATAAAAATCATTTAGTTAGGCTATTTTATAGGCTATATTATATGTTTATGCCTATGAAACATATTAGTGTTCTAAGAATTTTTAGTAGTTTTTCATCAACACCCAAACAAATTACGTATGCAAAATGCCATGCTTTAAGACAGAGTCGTAAACTTTCCCCCTAAAAGTGAAAGTCACCATTGGCTCTGTGACCTCCCACAGGCGTGAGCTCAATAGGAGACATCAGTGACCCGTCACTCAGTCTGCGATTCTGTTAGATTCTGAGAAGATGAGGAGGTGAGCTAGAATGCTTCTGTAACTCTTAAGTCTGCCCCAAGTTTCGGCCTTGTTTTTACATTCATAAACGTTCCCTGGATCTCAGATGACGTCCCTCTTAGCTCTTCTGTTAATTCAAAAGTAAAGGTAAAATGTATACATGCCGCTTTTAGCTATTTAAAAGGGAAGGAAAGCTAGGGAAAGAGGGAAAAATCAAACAAACTAAAAACGAACAATTGCTTTACGCTGAAAAGCCAAAGGAAAGCAAGGGAAATAGGAAACTTCCCAGTGTTGTCACACGTTGATTAAATGGTGGGAACATTTCCTCACCATCACAACCCTAGTATCGTTAGGTTTGCGGTCAAAAATCCCAGTCTGAAAGCTCAGTGGACCAGGACCAAATGTATCATTTTCTTTTTTAGTCCAGATTAAACGAACCAAACAACAAGTGTGAATGCACCCTTAGTGACAAAAAAAGCCAATTTGGACTGTCACTAGGAAACTGGTTGCTCACACCACTGACTCGAGTTCATGTATGTATGTGTGTGTGTGTTATTTTTATATAATATATATATATCTATATTCTCTTGTATTTATTATGTAAATATTACACACATCCAGTATATATTTTGAAAATATTTGCATGTATTTACATTTATATATTAATATTCTTACATTTTAGATTACATATAAATATATTAAATATTTTTTAATATATACATGCATGTGATATATATATATATATATATATATATATATATATATATATATATATATATATATATATATATATATATATATATATATATATACATTTATTATTATGCATAATAAATATGTATACACACATATTGATGTGATTAATTTTTTAAAAAGCACTAATAATACACACACACACATATATATATATATATACACACACACACACATATATATATATACACACACACACATATATATACACACACACACACACACATATATATATATATATATATATACACACACACACATATATATATATATACACACACACACACATATATATATATATACACACACACACATATATATATACACACACACACACACATATATACACACACACACACACACACATATATATATATATATATATATACATATATATATATATATATATATATATATATATATATATATATATATATATATATACACATACACAAATATTTGTATATATATGTATTCTTATTATTAGTATTATTAAACATGGTTCACACAAAAATATTAAGCAGCACAATGGTTTTCAACATTAATTATGAGTGTCAGAGCGCAAAGAACACACATTCCAGCCTCCTGGTCCAAGAAAGTATGCACTTGCATTTTGCAACGTTTTTTCCCCTAGCAAAATTCGCATTAATAATAATAATAACAACAATAATAATAATAATAATAATAATAATAATAATAATAAAAGAAGCTTGCTAAAATAAAATGTACTGGGTTTTAAGAGCTGATGAAAACATGCTAGTCTATGTAATGTTACCGTGCTCAAGCAAAGCAGCATTTCTAGACCGCGTTTTGGGACATAACTGCTGTCGAGATTAAGTTAAATTAACTCAACAGGTTCTGAGACAGAGTCAACTATTAATGAACCCAACCAAAACATCTAGTATCGCATGAAGGTTGTGAATCTTGTCGGACAGTTGAAAATACTCATCGGTGTCTTTCATTAAACAACTTTTGCAGATGATTTTTTTTTCTAAATCCAGTTAAAAACACATTTCACCCACAAACATAAAGCTTCACAGCTAATTTATTAAGGAAAACGCAATATTTTGAGTGTAACTCATTGCTAAATATGCTTAACAAACGAGTTTACATGCAAACGGATCGACAACACGCAGATGTGAGTGACCCGTGAAACCACGCGACACAAGTCTCGCTGTTGACACATATTACTCACTCTGGTGCTTGCCTGAGCTCCGGGACTGTGTGGTCAGGCTGGGACTGCGAATAAAAGCCCTTCTGGCTGATTTCAGCACATCCATGGCGAGGTTTATTAGCGGAGACGCGTCTTCAGGTGCTGCTGCTGTTGGCCATGAACTAACTGTTACGCCTTCTCACTCTCAACTTTGTTTTTGTCGTGTCGACGCCGACATCTGTGGGAATACTCGAGCCTCCGCGACTCGTGGGCGGCGTTTCGTCCGTCAATCAAAGCCACGGTGCAAGGATTCTGTTTCCATGGCAACCGCCTCAAATGGAAGCCTCCCACGTGTGCTTTTTGAAATGGCTGCGCGCGAATATCAAACAGCGGGTTTGTATGAAGGAACCTGGCATGGGCACCGAAATGTATTCATTCCTCCCTATAATGCCTGACGAGTCAACATTCATAATGTTTAGGACGCCGTCCGTGTTTCCCGCGAAAACAAATGACACGGACACATTGGAATCTATCGAGCTCATCTTTTGTCGCCCTCGTGCGGCTGTAGAAGAAACAATCCTCTATTGAGATTCGGGTTTGCTTTGATGAAATCATAAAATCAAATCAACTATTATGTTCCACTATAATAACACGACAAAATCTGAAGGGCCCTCTATATAAGGGAAGATATTTCAGAAATGTTAATATAAGATATTTGCAAGTCTCTCAATATAAGGCCACTATTTCTAGCAAATAAACATTGACAAAGCTGGCTGCTTTGCCTTTTTAATTTACAGACTTGGAAACAAACAGCAATAATAGTTATTTGATTTCTTAATTTCATGTACTTCATACCATTTTAATGTTTTTATTTTATTTCAATAATAATTATAATCAGTGTGAATAATAATGTTAAAGCCTGCTAAATGTTTTCTAATGCATTGTTATAGTATTTTTTGTTTTATTTTGATGGGTTTGTCTATTTTTTATTTTTCTATATGGTTTATTATTACATTTTTAAAGTGTTTTTAAGTGTCAGTTATTTTAGTACTTAAACTTTAAACAAAAATTTGAAATGCTGAGTTAGCAATAAACTGAAAAAAAAAAAGAAAATTATTATATGAAATATTTATTTTGTTTTAGATTATGATAACCCTGCTGTATTTTAGTCAACTAAATCCCACATTAAAATTGATTTTTTTGACTGCTGTAAATATTCTTAGCATTGGCAGGAGTGAAGAAAGGATACAAAAATAAGTCAACATATAAGTTATGCCCTATTACGCATTTTGAATGCAAAATGAAACCGAAAAGAGTGACCCCATCCTCTCCTAAATATAATTAAAGTATTAAATTTCAATAGCATTTGAATGGTGCAAATTCTCCAAGCAAGTACAGTACTAAGTGTACTTTACACCTCTGTAAATACACATAACATCAATATTTAGCTTTGTTAAAAAACCAAACAGAGAAACAAAGGTGTGTTCTTTACTCTCCACAAAGTTTACCATAAAAACACCAAATGCAATCCACAGTAATACGTTCCCAAAGTAGACAAATAAAAAAAGAAAGCCCTGTAGTAAAACAAGGACTAAACCAAACAAGCACATTCTGCCTGCATCATGACACAAACCTTAAATCACTGAAGAAGAAGTGTGAAGGAGAACTCCTTAATGGATTGATGTTTAGGTGTTATCCCGGTCACTGAATGATGTCGCTATGAAATGATGCATGGTTTGCATGGTCCTCAATGCCAATTAATGGTGGAGGGAAAGAAATATTGGCACGTTTTACCAAAAATCAAAGCATTCAGTAAGTATTATAAAATGCAATGAGCATGTTAATGTAAATTAGAGATATAACAAAATATCTAGTGGATTATGGTGGGCTTGCTGTGATCGGTATTGTTTTTCCCGACAAAACATGGCAATAAGACAGCAGATTATAAAAAAATAAAATAAAAAACGGTCATAGGTTGTGCTGACCAACCAGATTGATTCTAGGGGTGGACATGGCATGGAAAGTGTGAGAGAATATATTAAACATATTTCAAGGCACTGTGTAATATAACTGGCAAACAAGACATCATATGTTCAGCTTTTCAACTGGTTCCAACTAAATTCTATTTCAATTTTGTCCAGTAACAAAAAGGACTTGCATTGACCGCAAAATACAACAACATTCCCAAATATTTATGCAGCATATTTGTCAAACAAATACAATGTGAACATTAGTCCCCTTTTTAAATACATTTTTTTTTTCTTTTTTCTTTGCTGGTCTTCAATCTCTTAAAAAAAAAAAAAAAAAAAAACACATCCACGGGAGATACAGAAACCTAACATTTTTCCAATTCTGATTCAACATCTGCAATGAAATGCTTTTTACCTCCCTTGAAAAACAGAGATGTACAATACTACGCTCATACTTGAACGGAAATGCATTCTTAAATCACTCCATTGCAACGAACACAATGTTTTCCATCACAAATACTTCGGTCTTATCTCAACACGTTTTCCATTTTCTTTTTACATGTAATAAACTTAAAGATGGTACGTTTATACCAGGGAAGTAAAAGAAGTCATGCCACCATTTCTGGCACATAAAACGGTTCAGATTCAACACATGGATGAAAAGGTGCTAAATAAAACCATGAAAGATCTTCATAAAGACCTCACAAAACAAATGGAGGACGTCAAAAAGAACCACAACGGGCTAAAGTGCCGTTACCAAGAAAAGATTTTAGGTGTAAGAGCTTCAAAAGTAACCTAAAACACAAGGAGGGCAGTTCTAGTAAATGAGACATCCCTTTTTCCCTCTACATTTTTCCACTTATTTTAAATCAACCTCCATACTAACAGAGGAGGGGTAAATCAAACAAAAATACTACCCCATCCCATTGGTTTGCATACTGAACTTCTTCGACTAATCAAAGAGCAAATTGGGCGATGTGATTGGACATTCACTTCTTGAGCGGCTGGTAGACGGAGGCATTGGGGTCCAAGCTGGAAGGACTGGTGTCCATGAACTTGGAGGAGTAATGTGGGGTCACAGGGGTCATGCTGTTGGTCTCTGCCGAGTAGGTGATGCTGGGCATGACCGCCATGACCTCTGCGATCTTCTGCTTCAACTCTTTTATCTCCTGCTCCTTCTGCAAAATCTGACCTGTGTGCAGGACAAATAGAGAATAGGGTAGTGAGCGGAAGCAGAAAAGCCTAAGAGATATCTGAAGACCGGAAGAGGGCAGACCTTGAGCGATCTCCAGCTGTCTCTTGGCATCTCCGAGCGCTGAAAAGAGATCCAGTTTGATCCTGGTCTCAGCACTCAGACTGTTCTCTAGGTGCTGGGTCTTGTCCTGCATGGCCGACAGCGCTGACATCAGAACCTCCGTGTCCTTTTCGTTCTCCTTATATTTGCGTAACTCCTGCACATAGAGTTAAGTATATGAAGGTATGTTTCAGCCAATATGAAACACAATTCATGTTACATCGACAATTTGATGAATTGCTAAGTGAGAATCAATACCAGTCTTAACTTTAAGTACACAGAAAAAAAAAAAAAAAAAATAATAATAATAATAATAATAATAATAGTATTATTTATATACATACACAAAATCTGGGGTCAGTCAGTCAGTCTTAATTTATTTGATACATTTTATTTTAGCCATTTTATTCACCAAGTGTGTATTAAAATAAATATGTATATAGTATAATGCGGTGGAACAAAAATTACAAAGACCAACTTTGTTTTTATTTTTTTTAGTTTTATTATTCTGTGCCTCACAAAGGCCATCCCTCCCTGAATGCTTTATTCTAAATATTGCTATATAATATTGCTAAAACGCATATTAAAACAGCATGTCAGCAGGGGTTCAGGCTTACTTGCGCTTTGAGCTCGAGCTCTCGGATCTGTTCCTCCTTCAGCTTCATGTCATGTGTGAGCTTCTTGCACTCCGACTCCAGCTCACGTATGCGACTCCTCAGTGAGTCTGTGCACTCTCCTCTGTGAAGGGAGGCGAGAGTCAAGCCCACCAGCACAAAGACACAACGAAAGGAAGATGCACAAACACACACAGCACCAAATAACCAAGTCTATACCACAGAATACAGGGTTGAGACCATATTTTTGGGAGAACTATTTGTCTGAGCCTTACCTGGAGGCAGCCGCCAAAGCCACAGCACGTGCAGCTGTCGCCTCTTCCATCTTCTTTCTTTTCTTCTCTTCTGCAAGTTGCTTTTCCACTGCGGCTCGAACTTCCTGTTCTGCCTTGAGCCGCTTCTCTAGCTGCACAATCGTTTGCTTGTCTTTCTGCTTGGCCTGCACAGCGTTATGAAGCCTAAGACAGAGACACACATAATCAACACTGGCATAAACAACTGCAGGTAGAGAGATGGAAATGTGCACCTGATGATACATAGGCAGGTGTTTCCACAAGAAAAGAACGGTTTTTAACAACTGTAGTGATTAGAATACAATTGGGGAGCTTGGAAACTGAATTTTTTTTAACTTTGAGATTTTAATGTATGAAAGGTGTTACACAAAGGAAATTTATTATTGAAAATGATTGATTATGGGATTTACTGGTTAAAAAATAAATTAAATCGGATCTAAATCAGTGTAATTTTAATATTTTTATAGGGTTATACTATTTTTTTTATATTCTGACCGAGCTGAGCTTCTATTTCTAGATTTTTTTTTAAGTTTTAGTTTAAATTTTAGTAAAATTGTAAAGTGATGTTGTCATTTTCAGTGGTCATTTTGATTTGTTGATCAAATGATTTCATTAAAAAAAAAAAAAAAAAAAAAAAAAAAAAAAAAAAAACATTCATAACAATTACTGAAATTAAATTTTGATTCATTTGATTTTTTTTTCATTCGTTTTCAAATTATTGGTCTAAAATTATATCTTCATAAAAAATATAAACCTGTAAAAAAGTTTTAGATGGAAACTTGATTCTGTAATCATATATTACTAATGTTAATCAAACAAAATAAAAAAAATATATATCTTGCTGCTCTCAACGGATTCACTTTTTTAGGAATAAATCTACGTACAAGTCTACTTATTTCTAGCACTTAAAGGATTAATTTTCATTTTTCTGTGAACTATGTATTAATAACTCACCCTCATGTCGTTCAAACCCGTAAGACTTCCGTTCATCTTCATAACACAGTTTAAGATATTTTAGATTTAGTCCGAGAGCTCTCAGTCCCTCCATTGAAGCTGTGTGTACGGTTACTGTCCATGTCCAGAAAGGTAAGAAAAACATCTTCAAAGTAGTCCATGTGACATTAGAGGGTCAAAAAAAAGCAAAAACTATGACTTTTTTCAGCATTGTCTTCTCTTCCGTGTCTGTTGTTAGACAGTTCAAAACAAAGCAGTGTGTGATATCCGGTTCGCGAATGAATCATTCAATGTAACCGGATCTTTTTGAACCAGTTCAGCAAAACGAACTGAATCATTTTAAATGGTTCATCTCCAATACGCATTAATCCACAAATGACTTAAGCTGTTAACTTTTTTAATGTGTCTGACACTCCCTCGGAGTTAAAACAAACCAATGTCCCAGAGTAATTAATGTACTCAAACAGTACACTGACTGAACTGCTGTGAAGAGAGAACTGAAGATGAACACAGAGCCGAGCCAGATAACGAACAAAAGATTGACTCATTCTCAGAATCAACACAGTTTCAATGGAGGGACTGAGAGCTCTCGGACTAAATCTAAAATATATTAAACTGTGTTCTGAAGATGAACGGAGGTCTTACTTGTTTGGAACGACATGAGGGTGAGTTATTAATGACATAATTTTCTTTTTTCAGTAAACTAACCCTTTCATGTTTTTCCACATATGTCCTATTGTTTGTAATTAGTTTCTTTGCTCTTATATAGGTGTTTTTTTTTTTTTTTTTAATAAACATTAGTTAGGCTAGCATTAGTTTTGTGCAACTGAAATAGATAAGAATTATGACATTTCAAATGGTATCAAAAATATTGACATGATAAACCCCTTACTTAAAGCAAAAATAACAATATTTTGAAATATATCATTATCATGAAATAGAAATTGATCATAATCGCGATATAAAAGGTCACCCCCCTGTAAATGATTGTCCCCACCTGCAACCTGTTACTTTTCTCAGCGCTGATTAGGACTGACCAATCACAATGATTGGTGATATCAATGATAATGACACTAGTATTCACCTTTAATAAAAACACACCACCTGTCTTGTGGTCTACACTTCATCGGAGTTAAGGGTCTCGTTTAAAATGTGCTTTTGGTATATATATATTAACAAGCACTTTTATTATGCTTCAAGCAGGTGATTTCTCACTTGTTCTGCAGCAACTCGTTCTCCTGGCGGAGCTGACCGAGCTCCGAGCGCATGCTCCTCTCAGCGCTGCTCAGGGAGCTGATCTGACTGCGCAGGTCTTGCTCCACCTGTCTGCTCGCCTGCAGGTCAGCCTTCAACTTCTTTATGTCCTGCTCAAGCCTGCCAGACAGAGAAGAGGGGAATAAACGGGACGGATTCACTCAATGGCTGAATCGGAGCACAGTAGGAGTCTTACCGCACTAATGCTTCGGGCTTACTGAGCTGGTTGTTAGGTATACAGTTCTCCATCAGATCTCTGTGAGGTGCAAGGTTCTTCCCTGCACACTTCTGCTTCTTTTCACTCCTACTGGACGAGGAGGACGGTACGCTGCCATTGGTGGAGGTGTGGCTGTGGGGGGAGGAGTTTTTGTAATGTTTGGAGGTGGCAGAGCCTCCGCCTCCACCGCCTGCCTCCTCTTTCTGGAACAGGTTCTCGGCACTGCTGCCAAGCTCGTTGTTGAGTCTCTTAGTGTTTAGGTGGTTCTCCATATACTCAATGTCTTGTAGTTTAGCATCCACAGTCTGAAGGATGTTGTTGTTAATTCCTATGCTGTGCTGCTGCTGCTGTTTTTTGTCTTTGGCCTTCTCCTTGTACTCCAGTTCAGGCAGAGAGACGGGAAGTTTCTTGGGAACAGCAGTGCCGTTCTGAGCCACTATCAACGAGTCTGCTTCAAACAAGCCTTTTGAGGGGGCTGTCAAATGAATGAGATTTCAAGGTTACAAGGCAATGCTGTTTGACTGGTAGGACTATAAATGAAACACGTCGGAAAGCGTCATGCAAATGAATAGCTTATGAAGTACAATCATACGACTGATATTATTTTTGCAGTATGTTTAATGTGCAGAGTATGAAAATCTTCTGTATGCATGGATTACCTAGATACTATTAGGTAAAATCTCTGGTTTACGTCTGAAACCTACTGACTGAGTACCGTTTCTGACATTGCAATGCTCTAAAGTTGACCCTTTCATTCCCAGCGTGATGAATGAACCTTGATGATATGAAGGTATCAACCAGGACTTTTACAATCTCTTCGAATGAGCTGGCAAAAATTAAAAAAAAATTGTTTTTTAGAAAACTGCAAAATAAACTTTTTATGACAACTGGTTTCCCATTTGTTGAATTAATCATGCAATAAATATAGTTTGAAATATTTCAAATTCATTGTACAGTTTCACATAATAGATCAAATATATTACTAAACATATAAACTACTGTTCAAAGTTTGGAATGGAGTTAAGATCCAGTCTTCAGTGCCAATCATTCTAAAGTTGATTTGCTGCTCAAGAACCATTTCCATTTCTAATATATATATATATATATATATATATATATATATATATATATATATATATATATATATATATATATATATATATATATATATATATATATATATATATATATATATATATATATATATATATATATATATTTATTAGGGGTGTAACGGTTCACAAAATTCACGGTTCGGTTCGGTTCGATACACTGATGTCACGGTTCGGTACGGTTCGGTACGTTTTAGATACAGCAAAAAGAAAAAAATTGGCAGATAAATTTCCTTGATTTTTATTTAAATGTTTTATTTATTAAAACTAACAAAGTATGTGTTTTTTTTTTGTTTGTTTTTTTTTACATTGAACAATGATGGAGCTATTCTTTACCCATCTTCTATGGTGTTTTCTTAGCAGCATACTGTATAAAACAAAAATAGCTCCTTATAAAAATTTTTTACAAATTAAATGTAATATTGTTGTAGTAGTTATGAACAAATACAAAGATGTAACTCTTTTTATATTGAACTCTATAACTTTTTATATTGAGTGTGTTTTTACTCAATTGGTTCTCTATTTGGGCTTATGTTTTTTGGAACAAAGCAGGAATTACGGTCTGGCTGAAATGGGCTCGTGAAGGAATATTGTAATGGGGCTCAATTACATTAAGCATGTTCTTAAAACCTGCGTTTTCCACTACAGAGTAAGGTCTCATATCCGCGGCTATAACGTAAATGCACCATTCGCTGCGGTGATGTCCGTATACGGAGCCCAGGACGTCACCTGTAGGAGAAAAAAAATCAATCCGTGGCGACGGTTTTGCAATCCGTCCCCTCAGTTTATAAACCGTACTCACGAATTCATAAACTGTTCACTCGATTTAACAAATCGTGCCCACGAATTTCCAATCCGTGCACTCAGATTTTGTAAACCGTACCCTCTGTTTTTGAATATGTAGGCCTACCCTCAAATTCATAATCTGTGCGCACGCTTTCGCAATCCGTTCCCTCGGATTTGTAAACCGTACTCACGGATTCATGCAGCAAGCTCCTACGTGTTAACATACAGTTTTATTGAATATTATTATGTGGAATAGGTTTACAGCAAAGTGTCTTAAGTGATTCTCTATCAAGTGTAGTACGAGGTGGAATACAAAGATTTAATAAGAAAGATGCGCATTAAAATCTTGTTCAATTGCTGATAATCTTATAATAGCACTTTATTATTGTACAATAAACCTGGCATTGTGACTGACTCTGGAGTAATTTTTTCCTCTTTTGTAAGTTATTTTGGATAAAAGATTCTTATGCATAACCTGTTTAATAATATATAATAATGATACAAATAAAAATAAAGTTATTTTTTATAATTTTAATTTGTAGGCTAAATAAATGAGTACAAGACAGTAAAAATGTTTGTCATAAAATAATTTGTGAATTGCTTTATTTTTAAATAACCTTTGACAGTTTTGGAAATGCTTGTGTACAATTCTTTCTTAACATGAAGACTTATTTTTGTGATTTTATTATACTAAGCTCCACCCACCTCACCCCACCTGCCGGAGTTAGATGCATGTTTCACTGTAAAGTGTAAAATGCGTGTCAGTTTTCAAATCCGAGGGAACGGATTGCGAAAGCGTGCGCACGGATTATGAATTCGTGGGTACGGATTCAAAAACCGAGGGTACGGTTTACACAATCTGAGCGCACGCATTGGGAATTCGTGGGCACGGTTTGTTAATCCGTGGGTACGATTTGTTAAACCGAGTGAACAGTTTATTAATTCATGAGGATGGTTTATAAACTGAGGGGACGGATTGCAAAACCGTCGCCACGGATTGATTTTTTTTCTCTCCTACAGGTGACGTGCGGGGCTCCGTGGTACCGAACCTTCAGCGCGTACTGAGTGAGCGAGCGCCTGACTGAGTAGCCTAACATAAACATATAAGTGTGTTTTTTTTTTTTCTTCGGGGGTGTCAGGGGCGTTGCCTGTTACGTCGTTTGGGTTATTGGGCTACCTTGTTGAACGCATAACATTATATTTCACACACCTTTTTTATTTTCCAAATTTAATTAATTAGTCCAACGAACCGTTCGGTACATAATGCGTACCGCGTACCGAACCGAAAGCCTCGTACCGAACGGTTCAATACGAATACGCGTATCGTTACACCCCTAATATATATATATATATATATATATATATATATATAGAAATATTTAAGAACCATTTTTTTTCATGATTCTTTGAGAAATAGAAAGTTTAAAAGAACAGCATTCATTTAAAATGTATATTCTTTTGTAACATTATAAATGTCTAGTTGTCACTTTTCATACATTTAATGCACCCTTGCTCAGTGTTAAAAAAAAAGAAAAAAAGTTTTGAACCAAATCTTATTGATCTCTCACTTTTTAACAGTAGTGTACCATTTTAAATGATTCAATTCAAAAATCATATATACATCATGGATGATTTTTTTTTCTTTTTTTTTTCGTCTTTTCGTTCCTCTATAAAAGCCCAATTTCCCATGCAAATCATGAAAATTGTGTAACGTGATATTTGCAAAATGGTTGATTTATCGAAGTATCTTTATTCATGTTTTCAAAAGCATGAAAGAGAACTTGTGCTGCTCCTCATGAAGAGATATGCACTCAGAGAAAGAACACAACACGGACATATAAAGTCCTCTTTAGCTCAAGGTGTGCGCCTAAACGCTCAAATACATTTATATAATGTAATGAGTTGAGAACGTAATGAGTTGAGAATGAAAATACACGTGTAACAGTAATTAGGATCCGTGCAGCTCTTTAAGTGACAGCGGGCTATTTTTTTACGTTTGATTATTCATTTCTGTAGGCTGTACCACACTACACGAACTTTCCAATATAAACTAAAATAAATACAAAACTAGAGCCAAACTAAAACTGAAATGAGACTTTAATGATAAATGGAATACTGAGTAAATGAAATCATACTGCTTGAGACTTCCATTAAAAAATTAAAAAATAAAAACACCTTACAGCACAGTTTGTTTCAGGTTTCTTTTTATTCTATTGTCTTTGTCCTTTGCCTTTTTTTATTACTGAAAGTTTAATTATTTTCAATAATTTTGAGGACTTTTTGTTTGTTTGCAATTCCGCTGGCCGCTACAATGTAGATGTCATAGCATCCTTATTTACAGGAAACAAACATTTGATATGCATCACTATCTTTAAATAGATCACTCATATAAAGTTTTGGTCATATGGACCCCTCATAATCATGTTAAATAATTACAATATTGACCAAAAAAATCGTGATTATGATTTTTGCCATAATCAAGTGCTCTTACCCTCCTCCGTCTCTCGCTCCGGTCTCTGAAGCATCTGTTGTTCTGGAGGCAGGGCCTGCTGTAGGAGCTGCATGTAGAACTCATTTTCCTTCTGCACCTCCTTTTGCTTCCGCAGACGTATCTTATAGCTCACATAACTCTTGAATCCGAAGCCCAGCGTCACCACGGGATAGCCAATGCTGCAATGAAAGGGTTAGAACAACATGTTACAGAAAACAGAAAAAAAAGGTACAACTAGTGATGACTCAACATCAGACACACTCCCATGTGCTGCTATAGAGACGCCACCAGTGTGTTTACGAATACAAAGCTGACTCTGCGTCATAAGTAGTACAGTTACATCAGCTATGTTTAATAATCAAGAACCTGTGAAGCATAATGTGGTGTGGCTTTGTGCTTGAAAAGATATTTCACCCAAAATAATGCAAGCCTTTATGACTTTCCTTCTTGCATGCAATTCAAAAGGATAAATTGTGAAGAAAGTTTTTATCGTTTGGAAAAGTGCAGCATGAACATACTTTTAAATCTCTCCTCTTTTTGTTCCATGACAGAAAGTAGATCATAAAGGTTTGGAATGACGTGAGGGCGAGTAAAATGCGAGCGAAGCTTACCAGTGAGCTGCGAATGGACGGCAAAGGTCTACGTGAAAGTGTTTCAAATCCTTGAATCGGATGGCTGCTTCGATGTAGACGAAGAGAATCCAGAGCGAAACAGTCGGCAGACACACACCTCGCTCTGAAAATAGAACGAGAGAGAGGGAAAAGTACATTTAATGTTCGACAACTGAACTCTAGTCTGCTGTAAATAGTTATGACATTCTTATGGCATATCTAGGAATGCATAATAATTCAAACTATAATGACTTCTAGCGCATTAGTGACCTTGAGAGCTTGTACAAAAGGCTACCGGTTGTTTTCGGAGATCGATATTGCAACAGGTTTCACAAAACAAGCTCTAGGCTGCAAACAAAAGCCTAGTTTGCTGGAAGAACCCTCTCTTGTTGAGGCACGCTGCAAGTTGTGTGTCAGCAGGAGCAATCACAGTCACAGCTCAAGGCGTATTCAAGGAACAATCATTCAGTGTCAGCAATTCTTTTCCTCCTCTATCCTGAGGTATCGCTGAATCAACCCAAGAAAAGGACATATAATGACCAAAGCACTTGAAAATCCATGAAAAAGCTCTGCTGTTCACTCAGAGATCGAATACAAGAGCAAGGTGCATGCGCATATATATATATATATATATATATATATATATATATACATATATACATATATATATATATATATATGTATTTATTTATTTATTCAGCAAGTATGCTGAATATATTCAATTGATCAAAAGTAATAGTACAGACATTTCTACTTCAGATTATTACATTAGCATGGTTTCTGAAGGATCACGTGACACTGAAGACTGGAGTAATGATGCTGAAAATTCAGCTTTCCTTCACATTTCAAAATGCATTCAAATAGATTAATTTAAATAGTTATATTTCATAAGATTACTCTCTCACTGCATGTTTGATCAAGTTAAAAGAAAAAACATTTTTGAACAGTACTGTTACTGTACATAAACTATGATGCGTGTGATGATTGTATGTAGGTCATGCAGCAATTTTGTAGTCCAAAACAATTTTCCTCTCGAGGACAATAAAGTATACTACTACACTATGTCAATCACCAACAAGTGCTTTGGAGAGAGAGCGAGAGAGAGAGAGAAAAAAAAAAGGAAGATACCACTTGCTCTTTCTTCTTTTTAATGCAATTAAACACATTCAAGATAAAGGACTATCCAGAGAGATCTAAAAGCTCTTTCAACATCTCCCTCTCTAGTAACTGGCAGAAAAGTGAACAGTTGCGTAATATTTAGCAGAATGCTCCTGAATTATGCCCCTGAATAATCAGCGACAAAGGCTTTAGGGCGCTTAGATGCCAGCAAAACCTCCGACAGATCATTTCATGGACAGAAATGTGGAACAAACTGGGACAGTTGAAACAAGAAAACAGTCGATTGGGTTCCTAAAAGCACAGCTGGATACACATTAATCCAGTTTTCATTGGTGAACAACACATTTCTTCCATACGTTCTCTACAAATGCACCATCCACGTCCAAGCAACGGATTCTCAGTGTTCCCAAATTTAATCAACTCTAGAGTGTAAGCAGCTTTACTCCTAAAAAGATACTGATGGGAAGTCAGACGGGGCTTGAGCGATGTTGACCCACCTGTATGCCACACGTACTGTACCCAGACATACGTGCTGGCGGCGAAGAACAGCCATTGCTTGGGGATGAACAGCAGGCAGATGATGTCTGATGTGAATGCGACACACACAAAGAACACTGAGAACGCCTGTGGAATCAGATGAGAGGAGTAGAGACGGTCGATTTAACCGGTGTAAAACATGTCATTTAAAGAGATAAACAGTTCTGGTTTACAAAAAACCGAGCAGGGACACATACTCACCAGTCCCTGATATCTAAAGGAATCGTAAACGCTCCTGATAAAGAGCCAGAAAGGCCACAGGTACTCGAACCTGAACTCCAGCGCAAAATCGGCCAGCAGAACCAGCGCCCAAACGACCAAGAACTTCAGGTACAGGAAGGTACTGCTAGACCAGGAGAAATCAGAAGAAGGGTAAAAACTATTTATTCAACTCAAAGCAAACCTTTTTAATAAATTACTTTCGATTACTTTTCCACTCTTCCGTTATTACTGCATTTAAGCGCTTAAAAAAAATCAAAAAAAAAAAAAAAATCTAGGGAGGATTAATATCAGTATATCAGGTAAATAGACATACATACAATTATAAATGCAATTGAATATATATATATATATTTTTTTTTTTATTAAATATTATACTTCTGCATGTGCAAAAGTCTCTAAAAAGATAACATTTAATGGAGGCTTGTGCTAGCATCCAAGAAAAGCATAACCACAGAAATTTACATTCACTGCAGACATTTCCATGACTTTTAACAACATATCACATTTCAATGACTCTTCCAGGTCTACTCCGGACATTTTTAACTGAAAGAACCTCATATATTTAAACTATTCAAATATATTCAGCCAAGATGAGGTTTTGGCTGAGCAGATCTCTGTGGTGTGTATACGTACATACACAAATTTATCAGATGGGTCCACAGATACAAGGCCATGGCCAACACACGGTCATGACGAGAAGCATTAAGTTGCACAGGGTTTAATCTAAACATAGATGAGATCTCATTGCCTGACCGTAAGATCTTGCTGAAGATTTGTAGTTTTGTAGGTGTACCAGCAACAATCCAGCTACCAGTTGGTCAAGCTGTTTTTATATTGGAAGCTGGTTGAGCAACTAAGCACCAGCTACCATGATCCAAAACACATTTGCACAAGTAGGATCTTCCAGCAGAACACAGTGATGACGGCTATAAAAAAAAAACAACCGCATAAAAGCATTTATGCCATGGCCAGTACTATGTAATACTTATAATTTCATGTCCTGCAGTATTGAAGCCTATGGATGATACACAGATAGAAGCCAGAGCATCCACGTATACACTAACGTTACACACTCAGGCCGGAGTGAAGGATCACAGTGAATGTCATCTGTATATGACTGTGAAAACTCATAAACGGCAGAGCTCCGTTCAGAGACGCCATTACGGTGCGGTTGGTGCCCGGGAGCTTCTTGGTCCGTAACGTTACCTGCTGTGAATACCCTCGGTTATTCGGTTCCGTTTCAACGGGCGACGGAGTTTGCTGCAGTCCGCATTGCGCCGCTTCATCCTCCACCCTTTAGATTCCCGTCACTTTGAACAATCGAGGGGAAACTACGTGACCGTCCTAATACTGATGAGCATCGCTGCGCGAATGAGGGACTGTCAAGTGTTTTCCCACCACTAGACACAAAGAAATAAATAAAAACAGTCCGCGTGAGGCCCTCCCATTTTTATTCTGGACGCGTCGTGACGTAACGACGCAGGACGCTGTGCGCTACGTTCTCGAAGCAAGATGGCGGCGTCCTGAACAGACGACTCTGATTTTCGTGTTTATTTTGTGAAGGTAAGTGTAAACGTTAACATAAACTGTGGATTTGATGGTTTCCGTAGTAATACTCAAGTAAAACAGGTGGCATGTAGTGTAAACGGGGTGTCTTTTAATAGAGCACTTTGGATCAGGTCAACACATGCCTTCAGCCATGCTCGAGCTGGACGAGAATAAAACACAACTTGTTAGACATGTCGCGAGAATGAATGACTATTTTGATAACATTTTTGCAAGTATAAGTTGAGGGGAAGTTGTGACTAGGTTAATTAAGACTGCTTGCTTGTGTTCTTTGTAATTCGCTCACATATTAGTGTTGGTTAGCCTACACCAAATTGGCCATGTGATTGTGTTATTGTTATATTCTAAAGCTAGCTGTGTGTGTGTGTGTGTGTGTGTGTGTGTGTGTGTGTGTGTGTGTGTGTGCGTGTGTTTGTGTGTGTGCGTGTGTTTGTGTGTGTGTGTGTGTGTGTGTGTGTGTGTGTGTGTGTGTGTGTGTGTGTGTGTTTCAACATTCTTTTCTTTAAAGTTACAATAAGTGTTTTGAACTCTTAAAGATTGTTTAAGATGATGTAAACAAACATCACTGCAATTATGATGCATTGTGATCGCTGGGCATTTAATGTAATATGCACATTCAGTTAATTTATTTAGTATTTATTACATTTCTTGTAAATTATTTAGAATTTATTACATGTATTATATTTGCAAAATGTTTGTAGTGGTGGTATTTTTGTGACAAATTCCTTGTATTTGTGAGCAAGTAACAGCCCAGCACTGATATTGAAAAGTTTACATTGCACGGCTTAATGAGCATGATGTTAAAACATTAGCATGCTGCTCACACTACTTGTTGCTTTTCTCATTTCAGTGTTCAGAGCACACATAAAGATGCCTACAGCACTGAACCTCAGCAATGAGGTGGTCAAAATGAGGCCGGAGGTTAAAAGGGTGAAGGTGCTCATCATCCGGAAACTCATCCGTCAGATCTCAGTCCTGGAGAAGAAGAAAGGTAGCGAGGCAGACTTGGAGAAGCTCCGCAGGCGAGCAACTAGGCTTCGGGAGGAGATCCATGAGCTGAAAGCTGTCGCGCCTGACTGCGTCACCAAGGCCGCCCTACAGAAGGAGATCAGCTTTGAGAAAGTGTGCCGGTATAAAGAGGCCAGCCTATCTGAACGAGTCATCGCCCGCATCGCCACGCACCCACAGTTCAGCAAGAAAATCCAGAGCATAAAGGCAGCCATCAAAGCCTTCAAAGAAGAGAGAATAAATGCATTAAATCCAGAAAAACAAGCAAAAAACAATGCAGAAATTCCAATGATCAAGTCACAAGCAGACAGCGATAATGATGTGGGTTCAGAGAAATCAAACGATGAAGTTGATGATGAGAAACTGAAAGAGGATGACGGTGATAAAAATACAGATGAAGACAGACGAGAGGAAATTGATGTTTCCTCACAGGACAGCCAGAAGACGAGTTTAGAGACAACAGATGAACAGGCCAGCCCTTGCCAGAATGAAGAATCCCTTACAGTTGAGGTAAGTGTGAAGTGGTGTAATATTTCTCTCTGCACACTTATAAATCAAACATTGCTTCATTACACATGCTGTGTTCGGTAAGATGTGTACCATGACAATAACGTTAGTATAATCTGGCAACACTGTGGCGTTGATAGATGAGTGCCATTTTCTTACTTATTAATTTGGCCAATTGTTTATGTTCACGTTCCCACAACAAAATAAGTCCAAAAATAACCAGACAGTTTAAAATTTTAATTGATTGTTTGATTTAATTGATTGTAATAAAAATTGATTACATGTAATAAAACAGGATATTTGAAACCTTGGGTTTGATGCTGAAAACAAGATTAAATCTGTTTTGTTTTTTAACATAAATAATAATAATAATAATAATAAAAAGTTTAAAACACAAAATTCATTTCTTCACATTCACTTTTTCTAGTTAAGTATAGATTTATTCACACTAGCATTCAATTTTTTTTTAATTATTATTATTATTAATTAAATTCTTTTTTTACAGGAAGGAACCATACAATTTATCAAATGTGACTAAAGACATTTGTTACAAAAACAAACAAACAAGTGTTTTGGACTTTCTATTATCAAAGAATGCTCCAAAAAATACATAATGGTTTCCCCAAAAATATTAAGCAGCACTACTGTTTTCGAAGTTGATGATAAAAATAATAAAAAATGTCTCTTGAGCAGCAAGTCAGCATATTAGAATGCGCAATCATGCGACACTGATCACACATTATGCTGTAAATTCAGCTTTGACATCACAGGAATAAATTATGACAACACTTTAGTTTAGAGACCAATTCTCACTTTTAAAGGGATAGTTCACCCCAAAATAAAAATTATGTCATTAATAACTCACCCTCATGTCGTTCCAAACACGTGAGACCTCCGTTTATCTTTGGAACACAGTGAAGATATTTTAGATTTAGTCCGAGAGCTCTCAGTCCCTCCATTGAAACTGTGTGTACAGTATACTGTCCAAGTCCAGAAAGGTAAGAAAAACATCATCAAAGTAGTCCATGTGACATCAGAGGGTCAGTTAGAATATTTTGAAGCATCGGAAATACATTTTGGTCCAAAAATAGCAAAAACTACGACTTTATTCAGCATTGTCTTCTCAAATCGAACCAAACCTAATTGAACTGAATCGTTTTAAATGGTTCGCATCTCCAATACGCATTAATCCACAAATTACTTAAGCTGTTAACTTTTTTAACTGAAGATGAACACCGAGCCGAGCCAGATAACAAATGAAAGATTGACTCGTTCTCGAGTCAAGAACCGTTTCTGTCAGACGCATCTGATTCGTGAACCGAGGAGCTGATGATACTGAGCATGTGTGATTCAGTGTGAAGCAGACTGACACACAGAGCGTCTGAACCGAACTGATTCTTTTGGTGATTGATTCTGAACTGATTCTGTGCTATTGTTATGAGCCCATGTAAACCGAAAGCTTGAATCAAGGGCAATCACCGCCAATGACGCCATTACGTCGAGTGCAAAAGAACTGGTGAACCGTTTTCTTCAACCGGTTTATTGAAGCGAACTGTCCAAGAGAAGTACTGGTGATCCGAAAACCGATGCAACCAGTTCTTGACTCGTGAACGAGTCAGTCTTTTGTTCGTTATCTGGCTCTGACCCTCTGATGTCACATGGACTACTTTGATGATGTGTTTCTTACCTTTCTGGACATGGACAGTATGGACAGTGTGTTCCAAAGATAAACGTTTTACAGGTTTGGAACAACATGAGGGTAACTTATTAATGACATAATTTTAATATTTGGCTGAACTAACCCTTTAACTAGCTGCTTATTAGTAACATTGCTAGCATATTGTCTATTTTTTTTAGCATTTATAAAGCACACATTAACACATCAGCATGGCCATATTTTAGAACCCTAAATCCTGACCCATGCCTAAACTTAACAACTACCTGACTAACTATTTATAAGCATATTTGAGGCAAAAGACTAAGTCAAAAGGATAGTTCACCAAAAATGTTTAATTTTGTCATTAATTACTCACCCTCACATTGTCCTAAACCCTAAGACCTTCGTTCATCTTCAGAACACAAATGAAGATATTTTTGATGAAATCAGCAAGGAAACTACCACATTCTTAAGGAAGACATCGATAAAAAAAAGTCTGTGTGACATCAGTGGTTCAACCTTAGTTTTATGAATCTACAAGAAAATGTTCTGTGCATAAAGAAAACAAAACATTGCATTGACTGTCACAGAAGAGAATAAATTGTTGAATAAAGTTGTTTTTTTTTTCTTTGTGCACAAAATTTTGTATTAAATTTTAAAGAACTGTATTACACTAAAGTACTCTTTGCAAGAAGGTTATTCTGAAATAAATGCCTCTTACAGGAATCATCTGAAGCAGTGGCCATCCCAGAGGAGGTGATCAGGATGAGGAAGGAAGTAAAGAGGACAAGGGTGCTGATCATCAGTAAAATGGCAGAGCAAGTGGCTGCTCTGAAGAAGAAGAAGAAAGGTAAGGAATCTGAGGGGAAGGAAAGCCAAGAAAGAGCAACCGAAATAATGAAAGAAATCAAGGCTTTAAGGAGCCTTAAACTAGATCAGGTGACCATGACTGCACTTCAGGAGAATGTTGACCTTGA
>NC_039256.1:6492107-6637107 GCF_003368295.1 Carassius auratus
AAACAGCAGATGCCGAGATCTGCAGCACGCCATGACTGTAACCTCAAACCTCTGCCCCCTGCTCTCACAAACTCAACTTCCTGTTTAGCAGAGCAGAGGGGGATGACCCTGCGGTTAAACGCAAGTAGAAGTAGAAACAACTGACCAGAATCCAACAGTCATCTGAAGCGTTTAAATAGTGACAGGTGTGACCATGAATATGTGTATTTGGGTTACTTTATATACAGTAGTCATTCTCTTCTGAAAAAGATAGTATAAGATAAGATAAAATAATAATAATTATTATTATTATTATTATTATTATGGTTTTATTTATATATTGATTGATTGACTGATTTTTGTGATTGACTAATACATAAATCATTACAAATAGGGGTGCTCCGATCACGATCGGCCGATCGTTAATGCGCATCTCGTCAGTAAAGCCGGTTCTCTAATCAGCGGTTAATTCCATCAGGTGCGTGATTTCACATAGAGCAGCTGTTACTACACAGAGCCGTTGTTAACTGAGAAGATGAACCAAAAAACGCTGAAAATGAAGTGGATTTGCGCATCTTCTCTATCTGTCTCCTCCATAATGTTAGCAATTCATTCTTCTTGCTCCATGGTAGCTTCATAGACTAGCCTACATCCGTGGTGTATGATACCCAAGAAATAATAGACAAGTGGGAGGTTGTGTTTTCTGTATTACATTAGGTTGAAAAGGGCACATAGTGAACTAAAGTAACGAGCATGGTTTGAAAATTTAGTAAGTAGAAAGTACAGATAATTATATAAAAGATGTAAGGAGCATAAGGAGTGAAATAAAGTACAAATACCAGACAAATTTACTAAGTACAGTAACAAAGAATTTGTACTTTGTTACTTCCCATCTCTGGTAATCCGGTTCAGAAAGGTAGGGTAAGGCGAAAAACTCTAAAAACTTTAAAATCATCCATCATTGTTGTTTTTTTTTTTTTTTTTTTTTTTTCAAGAGTATTTGACATTACTTTGTAAACACTGGATTGGTACCTCCGCTTACGTCATGTATGATATTTCTAACATGACTACGTAATGCAAGTCAAGCTAATGCAAGACCAGCATGGTTAAAAAGTATATACACTTTTATTTTTTTAAGAAAATGACAGATCCTTTTGCTAGATAAGAACCTGATTCCTTGGCAGAGCTTGTGTAGAGCCCTCTGAAGCTGCATCGAAACTTAAACTGACTGGCCACCTTTGAAGTCCTTTATATGAAGAAAAATCCTGAAATGTTTTCATCAAAAACCTTAATTTTCCTGTGAATGAAGAAAGAAAGAGATGGACATATTGGATGACATGGGGCTGAGTAAATTATCAGGTTTTTTATTAATGTATTTGTTTTATTCTGGAAGTTAACTAATCCTTTAAGATAGTCCTAGCTAATCCAAAACCACTCTAAAACCAGCCAACAGACAATGCACGAAGACCAAAAGCCAAGCTGGTTTAAGTTCTTCATTATTATTATTTTTCCCAATAGGGTGGACCAGAAAATGGCCATAAATAACCAGTTTGAAATCATGTAAAACAAGCTATGACCATGAGCTGTATTTTCTAGCAGACCGGCTTAACAAGACCAAGTCTTATTCTTTTGAAACAATTTTTTTTTCTTTTTTTTTTCTTCCTCCATGAGCTCTGCACATCATTATTGCTACACCCTAAGGCACTTTTGAGACTAGAAATGCAGTTATTAATTTCACATTAGTGATATGGCAGGGATAGTGAATAAGAGCCCAGAGAAGGATTGGGGTTTGAACTGATGTGGTGAGGCTGATCCTTATGGTTGCCCCCTGCTGGCAGGAGCAGGTGTTTCTGGCATTATTGTGCTCCCCTACTGCTTTCAGCAGGGCAAGGGGAGTGGAGTCTACCTCATTAGGACGTGTGGGCGATAACGAGCAAGAAATAGAGAGATCCTAATAGTGCTGTGGTGGTGTGCTGCATGGGCTTTTCGTTTTTCAAAGCTTTTCCAGACACGAGAACACTGCTCAATTAGGCTGTCAACTCACAACTTAATGAGGAACCAGCCACGATGGCATCCTCTAATTCATGACAAATTACCTAATTGTTCCTGGCTGTTCACATGCTCTGGATGAGGTTTGTGGAATGTGCAGTGCCACCATCACTGCCACCAGAAGTTCTTCTCATCATCTGACAACTTTTTTGTTTATTTTTCTAACTAACCCTTTTTATTATTGTTTTTTTTTTTTTGATGTCCCATAACTTGCATTAGTCTAGGTTGTGTCATGGGATATATGTCTAAGAGTTTATCATTTTATTCAGAATAAAATTCTACTCTTACTTGAACAACAGAACAGACACTGCTGAAAACTGGATCGCACAATGCTATGCTCAACTTGACATTACATTTGCCATTGGGAAGTCGTTGCCTAATAGGAGAGTCATACTCGTAATCCAAAGAGGAGTCTCGTACCGGCAGGAATTGTAGGTGGGGGGAATGAATAGCGCTCTCTCCCACCTTTAGTACCACAACTGAGGTGCCCCTTGAGCGAGGCACTGAACACCCAACCGCTCCCCGAGCGTCGCAGCAAAAAATGGCTGCCCACTGCTCTGGGTGTGTGTTCACAGTGTGTGTGTATGTGTTCACTGCTGTGTGTTTGCACTTTGGATGGGTATTAATGCAGAGCACTAATTCCGATTATGGATTCCTAAAATGCACACGACATAATTGCTCTGTAAAAATGGTTGTTCAAAAGCAGTTTAGGTCCCATTTGGTGAAGTCAGTGTAGTGATTCTTATTGTATGTGTGCCTGATAAATGTCGCTTTGTAAAAATTGTGTTAACAGTTTTCCTTAAAATCGACTCATCCGTACAGTTGGAAGTGACTATGCAACTCAGACCTATTTTTTATGTAATTTAATTTTAATCAAGTAGATCCAAGTTCATACTTGGGGATGAATGGTCTAGGGGACCAAAACAAATTTTCCTTGGTCCGCACTTCTGTATCATCATGCTGAGCCAATTAAAGGTGCTGTAGGGAACTTTTGTAAAAAAAATATTTTTACATATTTGTTAAACCTGTCATTATGTCCTGACAGTAGAATATGAGACCGATAATCTGTGAAAAAATCAAGCTCCGCTGGCTCCTCCCAGTGGTCCTATTGTCATTTGCAGAAAGTCATGCGCTCCCGGTAAGAAACAACCAATCAGAGCTGCGGTCCGTAACTTTGTTTGTGTTCAAAATGTAGAAAAATGAACATAATAAGCGAGTACACCATGAATCTATTTTCCAAACCGGGTTTTTAGCTTGTCCTGAATCACTAGGGTACACCTATAATAAGTGTTTATATTCTGACTATTTTAGATTGCTTCGGGGGTACCGCGGCGGAGTAACCCAGTACCTTTGTGATTCTTCATAGACATAAACAGAGAGAAGTAGCTTCGGCTACGATGTTCTTCCGCAAGACGCAAGCAGTTCTGTTTATTAACCGCTAGAGCGTCAAAAGTTACCTACTGCAGCTTTAAGGAGGTGTCATTGTCACATAGTTAAACATGCACAAATAATCATGGGTCTTTCATTCTAAAGGGGCCTTTGGAGTTGCCTTGATGGTTCTCACCCCAAAGTGCCCTTTATAGGTGCATTCATCCCATTTGAGCCCCTTTCACACTGCCATTCCGGCAAATACAGGGGTAAAGTGTTCCTGTAATTATTCCCTGGTCGCTAGATTTGGCACTTTCACACTGCCAGTGATGACCCGGTATATGTGCGTGCTTTCATACACAACCCCTGAAGATCCCGTAACGACACGTGACATCAGCGCGTGACGTGTAATGTACGAGTCGACAACGGTTGGAACGTTATACTTTAACTGAAGCAAGCAAACGATCTCTGCGTCAGCGTGGAAAGTGAGGAACTAACTGATCTCTGCTTCATTACAGTCTGCACATATGTTTTCGTCGCGAATGTTGATCTTCCTTCAAAACAGCCGGTAAAAGAGTCGCGCGATAACGCGCGTCATCACTTCGATACCGAATTAGATCTGGCTTTTGTTCACACAGCGCTCGTTCCGGATCGATTACCGCAATGTTACTATGTCCCCGACCCGGGTTCGATTCGGTAATCAATTCCGGGACGTGGTTGCTTTCACACAGAAGGCGACCAGGCAATGTTACGGGAATATTGCGGGTCCGACGTGCAGTGTGAAAGGGGCTTTGGAGACACAGAATGAATCTTTTTGGGTGACTCATTAAAAATATACTGTTCATAAGAGTCATACGATTCCGAATCGGACATAGCAGCTTGTGCTGAAGTGAACTCTAAAGATGTAAATAACGGCACATCATGAGATGATAATGAAAATGCATATTATTAAATTAATTATTAAAGATTAAAGGCAGGGTAGATGATTTGGTTCAAAACCATGTTTTTGTTACATGTATTTTGTTTTGTTTATTTATATTTATATCAGCATTATTATTGTAATATCATGCACTTTGTACTGTAATGTTTTCTCATCGGTGAATGAGACATGAGGTAATCTGACAGCATTACATTCAACTCTTCATCAACACGGTCTGTCATCGTGGCACTGGTTGGCCTCTGCTTGGCTTGTGTGTGTTCAGGTGTTTTTGGAGGAGGCATGGCTTTGGAGAGTGATTTGCAGGGAGGGTGGGTTCTTACATTTTCAAAGCTCCGAAATCGCCTATCCTACCTTTAATTATTGTTGCATTTGTCATATTTGTACCAGTTTAGTACAACAGTATGGAGCCCTGTGAGATCATGTAATGACGACAGAGCATACTATACCATGAATCTAAATATCTCATGAATATCACACTGTACCATGAATCAAAATATATATAAAAAAAAAAATATATATATATATATATATATATATATATATATATTATTTGAGGAAAAACAACCACACTTAGCTGTAAATAGTGCAAGAAAATCGATCTGTAGCAATAAACAAGACTTTGAAAAGTGTGCAACCACTATACCCATGTGTGAGGATATTGGCTCAAGCTGAAGGTCATTGCATGGTTGCAGAAAATTTCCAAACAGTCCATTATTATGCTTGCACATTTCAGAATCTTGAAAACACAGAGACACATAGAAAATGTGTTTGCGTAACCCTTCAGTAGACCTGAATTGCTTTTTCACCTCATTAAACATTGCTCTAAATTCTGATGCAATACCCATGGCTTTCATATTTTTTCAGTCTTCTCCTTTCATGCAAACACATACACACACACAAATGCACATCAGTTAGAATTATGCCCTTTATGTCTCTCGCTGGCTCCGTTTCTGCTTATACACACTCTCCTGCACTCGGTTTCAGTCTTGCAGACATTCAGCCAAAAATCAGACACTCACTGGTACCTCCAGACACTGCTTTAACAGCTCCCTGGCGCCCTCCCCACACACAGCTGTGCCGGTGACCCAGTAAACTCGCAAAAGAACCAGCGCTCGTGCCATTTCATTGGCTGGATCAGAGAAACATGACAAGCATAGAAACACGATTCAGCCTCTCCATCTCTGTCAGCTTTTCTTTAATCCCATTCCAAAAATCCCCCTTATTTTTCCCTGCTATGCCCACAGCAGATCCTTTTCCATCACGAGGGGTCGTGTCCCCAAATAATATCATTTTGACTGCAGACATGTGGCAATTTCCTCTAAATCTGTCAAATGAAACAACACAAGAGAGATTAGTTCTCATACGCTTTCCACTTTTCCATTTGGTCTCTCTCATTTCTGAAAGTCTACTCACTCCCTCTATGCTCTTACTGTAAATTGCTATTGCTTTTATTTATATACAAATCGTGGGAGAGCCAAATGCTGGGAGTCTGTCTCTCTCTAAGTCTAAGTCCTGACCAGTCTTATGAGCAGTGGACGCAGTATATTGAAGTCTTATTAGCTGGAAAGAGTTGCCTAAGAGTGCTTATGACCTGGCTGTGAGCCGGACACTCCTGTCACAACAAACTTTTGTAATTACATGGATGCAACTAAAAGTGAAGTGACATTAGCCAAGTATGGTAACCCATACTCAGAATTCATGCTCTGCATTTAACCCATCCAAAGTGCACACACACACCGGTGCCCGGGCAGAAGTTGGGGGTTCACTGCCTTGCTCAAGGGCACCTAAGTCATGGTATTGCTGGCCTGAGACTCAAACCCACAACCCTAGGGTTAGGAGTCAAACTCTCTAACCACTAGGCCATGACTTTATTATTAAAAAATAATAAAATAAATAAAAATTATATACATTTGATTTAGAAAAAAGTGAATAACATTTAAAAAATAAAAAAAAAACACAGTAAAACAATAATTTTGTGAAATATTATTACGATTTAAAAGAGCAGTTTTCGGTTTTGTTATATAATAAAATGTTATCCACTATTTTTTTCTTTTACTTTTTCAAAACCTGTGGTCAGTTGATATTAAAAAAAAAAAAAAAAGAAAAAAAAAAAAAAATTTGGACTAACAGGGTATTTTACTGTGAAACAAAGCTCTATGTTTAATTGTGTTGTTTTGGAGAAACAATTGTTATATTTAAGAGATCTCATTTGTGTTTTTTCTTCATGGGTTTGGTTAGTGGAGATCCAGATACAGCTGTTCCTGCTCTCCCTCAGGTCCTCCTCCTCCGGATAGGTCAATATAGACTGTTCTATTTTCATCTTCTTGATATTCCACAGACAGATCTCACAGAGACAGTGAACACTCTAGGGAGAGTCAAGTGAAGATGTGTTTTCCTCTTAAACAACTTAGTGTTGATATGAAAATCATCTGAATCCAGTTACTTTGAAGAAAAGAAACACTTGTTCATTATTCTGGTGTATAAATATTGTTCCATGCCAAAGAAAACTGTTCCTGCCCTTGATGTGTAAATATTTGGAAAGTAGAAATAATTGTTTGATTGGATTACCACAAGGGAGACGTTCTTGAATTTATTTGCTCTCAAACACAAAAACACCATATTGCAAAATATACAGGCTTATGTTAAAGTTAGAATGCATCACTGAAATAAGCCATATGTCTTCACATTCAACTTGAGTCATTTTTTTGTGACAATATCTGACTGCAAACTCAGTCATCATTACCTGTCGGCTGGTATTGGATGGGAAGTCGTATTCCATTGACTGAGGTCTCACTATTTCTTATTGAGAGCCATTCAAAGATATAAGAGGGAAAAGAATTGACACCCCTCATCCTTCCTTCTCGATGGTGGCATCATCACTCACACGCTGTCACATGCCCGTGGGTTATTCGCACGCGTTCCTCTCCTGCTCCCCAGGCGCGGTTACACATGCTCTTCGAGGGTTGGTGTTGCATTCACCCATTGAGAGATCACACCTATCTGTCCATCTTCTTAACTGTGAATGATGGTGGTCTAATAATAAAGAGGCTGTCTGCATGGAAATAAAGGACTTTTTTCTATTCCATTCCGATTATTTTGTAAGGATACAAGCAATAGGTCTGGTAGCACTTGTGTCTCTTTTGTTTTTTTTCACAGCCAATGTTCTACTGGCCAGAAAACGGGTATAGGGAAATAGAAATAGCAACACTCACTGATTAATTTATGACTTCTAAATGGGGGTCAAATGAGATGAGGTATTTTCACACACTAACGTCGGATAAACCTGAAAGTTGATGGCGGAAGGCTGTTACAACATTTTTTTTTTTTTCACCTTTTTTGCCCCACTCTCCAGATTTTATTACCACCAGGTATCATGCCTCTTCTAAAAAGACCTGATTAGGCTAGCATGAATTTCCGTGTTGGGCACAAATCTGCATCCAAAACGCAATATATTAAAAGAGAACCTGATTTTTTAAATAAAAAAAAAAAAAAAAAAAACAGTAAACACATAATTGAAATGACAGATTTAATTATGACTCAAAACATAATTTGACCATCTTAAATGTAGGACTGGTAGCATGTTTCTGAGTAAACATTATAATATATATAATACAAACAAAAAAACAAGTAGTTATTACATCAAGTATAAAATAAGAAATTGTCACATTTGAGAAATATATAAACTTTTTTACAGGCTCTAGACCCAACAACAAAACAGAAGGAATAGATACATAAACACATGCTTTGATTCATTAGAGTCTTAACAGGCACCCATACCAATGTTTCCACAAATATGACTGATACTTTTATCCAAAGCAACTTACAATTGCTATGTATGTCAGAGGTTGCACTCCTCTGGAGCAACTAGGGGTTAAGAGTCTTGCTCAGGGACACATTGGTGTCTCACAGTGGATTCTAACCCGGGTCTCTCACACCAAAGGCATGCATCTTATCCACTGCTCCAACACCACCCAGGTTCCTTAAAGGGGGGGGTGAAATGCTCGTTTTCACTCAATATCCTGTTAATCTTGAGTACCTATAGAGTAGTACTGCATCCTTCATAACTCCAAAAAGTCTTTATTTTTATTATATTTATAAGAGAAAGATAGTCTGTACCGATTTTTCCCGGAAAAACACGAGCGCCTAGAGGCGTGACGTGTGGACGGAGCTAAAGAATCACGAGCGCCAGTAGGCTTTTGAGTTGAGAGCATGTGGAAGCTGTGACACAGATCCAGAGGCTGAAATTTAACAAGAGCAGCATCAGCAAAGGCTTCTCTATGTGGTATGTACTGAAACTGTATATATTTGCTTAGCGGTTTTGGAAAATGACTAAGTTCCACTTTATGTCGTCTTTTTTTTTTTTTAAGCTGTACATGTGGAAAGTGCAGTTTGATGACAACATCGCATGTTGTTTACTTGATGTGCTTACACGCTGATAGCTAAGTTAACAACACAGAGATATTTGAAGCAGTTTTACTCACCGCATGTGGTTCCAACACACGATCGTGACCCTTTTTAGTTGGGACTGCATTATCCTTAAGAAATAAACGATGTGCAATCCGAAATGCAGGGAACAAACAAAAAACACTTGCACAACTCCGTTGATGCTCTGTAAAAATAAACTCCATCCACTGGTCCCTTAATGCTGTTTCTCTTTTGGTAATCTGTGCAGGGATGTCTTGCCCTGGCAACCAAAAACACACTTCTTTTGTGACTTTTCGCGACGCTCTCGCTCTGATCAGTGAAGTCTGTTGTGCTCTCTCTGCTCTGCTATATGGGAGCGCGCGCTCTTCCGGCAGAAGTGCCTCAGGACCCATATAAGGAAATTCTGCTCCATCTTACGTCACACAGAGCCATACTCGAAAAAAACTTTCCGAAACTTGTGACAAACCGGAAGAGGTTTTTTTGGAACAAAAATACTCCTTCAAACGTACAACTTAATTTTTTAAACTTTGTCCATGTTTAGCATGGGAATCCAACTCTTTAATAGTGTAAAAAACTCAGTGTGCATTAAATAGCATTTCACCCCCCCCCTTTAAGAGAGCCTGTAAAGTGCTTAGCCCTGAGTCCCAAAAGAGTTTACTTGCACTGCTACTCCTGGGCTTTTCTAGCAGTATCCTCAGGCAGTCATCAGGCTACCTGAAGTTTTCGCATTGGTCTCTTTTTTGTAGTTGACCCACAATAGGGCTGCATACATAGGGGTGCAGTATGCACGAAACAATCTCACTTTCACATCATCAGAACAGTGATGGTTCCGGACTAACATGTTTGCTTGAACATACAACATTTGTCTCTGCCTATACATATCTGCACCATCTTCCAACCTGTCAGTGATGATGTGCCCAAGATATTTCGTAAGATACACAGAGGGATTGCCCTGACAGGTAAAACATTGGAAAATGCAGCTTCTGATCCTCCTTGGTCCTACATATCAATACAACACTCGTTTTTGCATTGTACTTTACATCAAACTCAACCCCATACTCAGAGCATATATCTAATAGCTGCTGGAACCCAACAGTGCTGGGGGACATAATAGCCAAATCATCTGCATACATCAGATGGTTTAACAGAGTGTTCCCTATCAGACAACCTGTCTTACACTTCCCCAACTGTTCCGACAGGCTGTCCAGGTTGAACAGGGCTGGAGACAGAAGTGCCCCTTGCCGTACTCCATTGCCTACACTGAAGGGTGAGGATAGGCTGTTTCCCCATTTAACTTGCATATTTTGTTTGGTATACCAGTAAACCAGGATACGTGTGATGCATCCAGGCACAGCCCTAAGCTTGAGTTTAGTAAAAAGCTTATGGTGATTTACCCTGTCAAATGCCTTGGAGGCATCAGTAAACCCTAGAAATATTGTAGAACCCTGCCTTCTGTAGGATTCAACAGCTTCTTTCAAGGCATAGCTAGATACATACAATTGCAGAAATGGAAAACAGTTGTAAAATACATCAATTGTATATCCTATGTGATCATTTTATATCAATTTATATATTTCTTTAATTTAAACTACTGTTAAGAAGATTGGTTTAGCTATTTTCTTTTTCTTTTCTTTTATTTGATCAAAAACACCATTCTTTGAATGGAAAATTCAGAAGAACCGCAATTATTTTACATGGAAATGATCTGTAAATGGTTTAACAGTCACTTTACATCAGTTTAATTCATCCTTGTGTAATAAAGAAATAAATTTCTTTATAATAAGAAAAAGCACTCTTTTCTTTCTCTTTCTTTCTTTCTTTCCTTCTTTCTTTCTGGGGATCAGTGATGTTAGTTCTCTTTCCTTTTATAAAACCTCTAACATCTCTGTGGTAGGCCATCAGCGAGCGACCGAACAAACACATGAACGCTAAACATTCATCATAGTTTCTTTTGAACTTCATTTCAAGACTAAAGACTGGAGCCTAATTCCTTCCTGAGCTGAGAGGCAGTAACTGCTACCACAAGCTCTTTGCAGAGTCACGAAGCTGAAGCCAAGACGTACCTCCTCATGCACACATTAACTCGGATCTCTGCCTGACTGCAACACCGCAAAACACAGTCAGTCACCAGTAAGTGTACAGCGCAACCCTTCCAATTACCGCAGCGGTGACATCATGAGCACATGTGCTCTGCAGCCCAACGCGGAGTCTGAATTACAGTTTGGCGCTCAGTAAACGAACACGTCACACAAATGCAGAGTGTAAGGAAAAGCTGTGGTGTTTCTGGGTGCCTAGAAAAGTCACTAATTTCCCTCCAACCTCACATTAGTTGAGTCCAGTATGAGGTAAGGCACAATAAACTGCCATGACTATACAGACCTGGCCTCTAGTGCTCTCTGGATTAGAAACAAAGCCATAAAACCTTACGAGCCTGTTGTGCAACTGTGTATACATATATCTATTGTCTTTAATTAGATAATCACTGATTTTTTTGGTTGAGCTTTTCTAGCTCTAGAAACGTAATTGAGTTCTTGGTTTAGTATTATTATTATTTTTATCAGATGTTTCTTCTAAAACTATTCAGGAACAATAAAAAATAAATGGGACACTTGTTGGCATACAGGAGGAGTATAGAGATATGAAATTAATTTGGATCGCAAAACTGTGGTCTTTGAAGAATTGAATGAGAAATGGGTTCGTTGAGTTCATTTTGAATGCTTTAAAGTCTGTGAAGTTGTTGAGGTCTCTTCTGAAGCTTTGGAGGAAACGTATGTGAGATTACTGGGGACATATCTGAAATGCAGGGGACGTAAAGGTATAATTGACCCAAAAATGAACACTCTCTCATCATTTACTCCCCCTTATAAACACATATCACCATATATCTTCTGTGGAAGAAAAACTATTTATATAATGACTTCTAAGTTAATAAATGATCATTAATTTTTGAGTTCACATAATTTACAAATGTGTTAGTTTTGTCAACGTTTTATGTTAAAATGGGCATGAAATGGAATTTAACCTTTTCCTTTTTCTAAATGGATGTTAGGATTCATTAATTTATGTTAATGAAAATTTTTTTTTATTTTAATTTAAAAAATGCCATAACTTAATATTTCAGAAAAACATTGTCACTCTAGTTTGTTGTAAAGTACAAGTACGAGACTTCTTGTTAAATCAACATAAACCTATTACATTTTACAACCAACCATAAGCTCATGTTCAGATTTGCATCCAACAATCAACAACCAATGAAGAGATATTATTATTATTTTTATTTTCAATAATCGATTTCACTTGGATACATCCAACTAAAAAAAAAAAAAAAAAGATCTGTTGCTACTTCCATTGCATTGCATCTTTAAGTATTCAAATGATTGATAGGGCCATGGAGAACATTTACTTCGAAGAGCAATAACCAAATTATATAATTAATTTCATGTATGAGGGTACAAGAGGGTAAGGAAAATGAAAGATTATTTTATTTTATTTTTAGGGGGGTTATAGCTTTTTTTTCACTATAAGTGGGCTTACAATTGCAGGATCGCTTCTTGAGCTTTTCCAGGCCTTTGTGTGCATGCGTTCCTGCATATACTTTCATAGACATGATCAGCTCTCAGTGGGGTATGACTCAGTGTTGCCATCAATAGAGCAACAAATCAGTGATGTGTGAAATCCGGACAGCACACAGTATATAGAAAGTCTATAGAAAGTCAGTCAGGCTGAAACAATGGCTCAACAGCCTTTTTAGACAGGGTTAGACAGAAGCAGTGATGTATTAACAAGGTCAATTGCCGTGATATTTGGCTTTTGATATGTGGCAGGGAAATCTAGAACGTTGTTTACTGAGGGCGTCCACTGAATGCATGGAGACAGGCAGCATCTCTTCATGGCTGTCTGAGCTGAACCGTCATCCCCTCCGGGCACGTTTACTTCTCACATTGCTCTTGCCACTGCATTGCAGATGGATGTAGCCACCATCAAAATGAGAAAGTCTGTGTGTGAGCGGACAGATTATCATCCTCCAAACTAGGATCCTGAGGGTGTTTGACATGAGCTGGAAGTAAAATGTGTGTTTGTGACTGTAGTGGGCTGTTTAAAGCACATCCTGGAGAGTCTATGTGGGAATGTAAAAGCTTTGAACTGTTTGTGGGAATGTAATCAGAAGGTGAAGTTGCCTGCGAGGCAGATTGGCTTGGCAGGCTGATTGTCTGTGGAAGCTGTATTGATGGGACAAAAATGTATATAACTTTTTCGGTCAGTAACTCAAGTGAGTACCTGGAGATGGTGTTTGGTACTCACCCCATATGTAGTGTGGTCTTAAGTACAGTCTTCCTCACTGCCCTCCTCAGTGTCACATGGTAAATGATGAAGATGCTGCAGATGCACTTCCCTGTCCTTGGTTTAGCCTACGATTAGCTGTCTCCATCCACAGGTCAACAGCTTGCTTTGGGTCAAATGTCTCTGTGGTCTGCTTCGACAGGTCAATCTGCATCAGGGCTGAGAGACGAGCATGTGTGGATCTGTACTTGGTTTTTATTATGTTGAGATGTGAGGATCTGGGTTACTTGTATTTACTTTTTAGACCAAGTCATACACAGAAGAGGCTTAAAGCGCATCCATTCTGTCACAGTGGTGTCTTTGTCAAGTTGCAATGTACAGTAGTCCCCTTGGATTTATAAGGTTCTAATTTTTATTGAAAAAACAAAAAGGTTCTATCTACAGAAGTCTATGGAACACAACAACTTTGAAGCTCAATATCTCAAAACTACTCAGAACGCAGATAGAACCTTATAATTCCAAGGGGACGATGTGGCCTCATATTTCTTGAGAATGCTGCAAACTGTTGTGTTTCCAAAACTGTGGAGGTCTTGCATTTCCTGAGGCCATGTTGAAGGATCAAATACTAAGAAATGATCACATGACTTGAGGGAGTCATATCTGATTTCAAACTCTTCAATTAATCCTCTCAGTAAGTTTGTCTTGTCTCTGTCAGCATTAGAAACCGTGTGTGCCCTGTGGCCTTCACCGTCAAGAAGAAGTGAACTATCTAATGGCAACCATAAGTTCATCCTTACATTCTCCAATGGTCAGCTTTTCCTTCTGAAACTTAATGGACGTGGTCTTCAAAATGTTACCAGCGTCAAGCATGTTTTGCAGGAAGCACTGAAAACGCTCAGTGCAGATATGCTGCAAGTCACTGTTATCACTCGTAGCCAGTTGCATTTTAATGGCTGGCAATAGTCTTGATATTTTTAACAGTGTTTCATGCCTCCATGCAGACCATCTGATATTGTGAAACTTACCCAGTTTCACAAAGGAGATCCCATTTTCTTCACACAGATTCTTCAGTACAGCAGTTTTTTTTGCTCCACCTTTTTGCAAATAAAACTGCAGCAGCTTGACCGCAGAGCGACTAAATGTCTCACAATGAGGAACGTTGCGATCAGCTGATTTTGCGCAATTCTCCAGTGTGTGTGCGGTGCACAAGTGAGTCTCCAACCGTAGCAAGTCGCCGGAGTTTTGGCACAACGCCGTTCTACATACATGTTGACATCTGTGCACACAGCGACCAACTTTGTCGTCCAGTCATCCAAGCCTGTGTCCTGGAAAAGTCTCACAAGTCTGTCTGTTATGGTCTGCGCAGTTCGGTCAGCACCCAATTCAATAAGTCCAATAAAGTCTGTGGTAAACTCTCCGTTGCTGGACACAGACACAATGTAAACAATTTCCTGCTCAGTTTTTGTGATGTCCTCAGATCCATCAAAAAGCAGCCCCCAAAATTCAGCAGACTGTAACTTGGCTCATAAATCCCCGCTGATGGCGTGGGCGATGCTTCGCATGATCCATGTGCTCCGTTCACGTGAATGATAAGCATCTCCGACATTTCCTCCTAGCCGCTTCAGTAACTGAATATCCTCACAATAAGAAGACATGGGACGTGTGTTTAGCTTTATGGAAGGAGAGGAGAAAAATGTTAAACAGAGCTTGCCGCTGTTCTCCATTCAGCTTGTCTCGCCATCTGGCAAGTGGGCGACTGGACATTTCTTCTTGGCTAGCATGTTTATTAGCAATGGCTTTCACCACATTCGTGTGCTCCTTGCTCTTTTCATGTTTGTCAAATAAAGGATGGTTGAAATTCTTTGATACTTTAAAAAACACACATGTTTTTTCTCTTAGATGTGGATTTGAGCGGCAAATCTTGCACCACATTTCAATGTGCTCATCGTTAGCTTCAAGCCACTGCACATATTTGAGCCACTTTTCCGGAAAAAATATATTTTTCGATTCTTTGTAGGTGGCGAAACGCCAAAGAAGCTGCTTAACGTCTGCTTTTTGTACATCGCTGACAATAGTTGACAAGTAACATCTTATCAGTTTAATACAAGGACACAGATAAAATGTTGCATATTCGTAATGATTTTCTCAAAAGATTTTTTTTGAAATATTTTCTCAGATTTGTTCACTAAATTAATTGTTTGGGCATTTCTGCAGGATACAGCATCGTCAGAAGTGATTAGTTAATTTGGTCACACTTTATTTTATGGTCAAATTCTGGCTATTAACAAACAATTAGCTATGACTTTTCCCTAAATAAACTCCCAATTTGCTGCTTAATAATAGTTTGTAGTGTAGTTAACAGGGAACTAGTTAATAGTGAGAACTGGTCCCTGTACAAATGTGTTACCATTAATTTTTGCCTGTGAATCGTTCATTTAATGATTTGTAACAGATTCATGACATAATGATTTTTTGGCTCATCACCAAAATTATTTCTACTGATTCGTTCTCTTATTCTTTCAGTGGCCCTTTCTGCAGGTTACATTTTTACACAAAAATCTGTCAATTGGAAATGGCCGCATTTCTGCTGACTGCACTTTTGAATCTGTTCTGCACAAACACTCTTTGAAATCCACTTGAAACAAAAAATGATCTCTGTCCTTCCCCTTCAAACTCTCTCAGGGCTTTCTTTAAGGTGTTGACTTTTGTAAAACATCTGTGAGCAATGTGTTCTTCTTAATTACAGTTGGAGTTCAGCGGCATAGAGCATGAAGGAAGCATTACCACATCACTCACAGTTCAGCTCTTCGGCATTGCCCTGACCTCCTGAAACCTGACTTCACATGACCTCGGTTTAACCAGCTTAGTTTTAAAACCTCACCACTTCCTTTTCAGCCGCTACCCACTCACTTATACATCTTTCCATGTATATTTCCAAAGCAATTTCATATTTGTGTCAACTTTATATCAGGTATTCACTCATGTGAAGTGAAAAGGCCACTTGTATGTGTTTGACCACTCCAGATGTATCAGGCGTTAAGTTTGTATCAAATGACTTAAAAGAATCGTTCGTTATAATGTGAAAAGTTGGAACTCAGTTTTATTTCCTCGTGAAATTTATACAGGCATCTGAAAACACTTTTTGCTACTTGGAATATGATGTAATGAAGGCCTTCTCCCTATTCCCTAGGTAACTAAACAAAATTACAAACACCTGAAGCCAGCATCTTTGTTTGATACTATCCTGAAGTTCTTGGAAAGAAAACCTTCTTGGCACAGATTTTACAATCTTATCTTAATCAGTTTCTTAAGGTGGGGGGATTCACAGTATCAGTTTTTGTTGCACATCAAGAAATTAAACGTGTTTCCTTTATAGTTTATTTGCAAGTCTTCTTATTTAAAAAAAAAAAAAAAAAAAAAAAAAAATAATAATAATAATAATAATAATATATATATATATATATATATATATATATATATATATATATATCCATCTCAATTGAATTATTTTGAGAAATTTTCTGCATATCTTGCAGTTTCCATCCAGCTTTTTTATGCAATATCCCAAGTATGCATAGAAATCTGTGGGTGGAAATGTAGCTTGTGTTCCAAGCTCACCAATTATTAGATAATTTGAATTTCACATAGGTCATAGTTCACGACTTCACATAGTTCAGTTTGTATAATGTCATGTCTTATTTTAGTATTTATTTATATTTTGAAATGGTTTTATTTGTAATATTTGGAGTTGCAATTTTAATTTACATTTTAGAAACTTTGTTTTGTGTCATTTTTATTTTTATTTATATTGAGCATTTAATAAATTTTATTTCCATTTTAGGTTTAGTCATTTTAGTATATGGCAATGTCAGATATTAATTTTGTTTTATATTTTAATAAATATTTTATTTATATAAAATATTTATTAAAATATAAAAATGTAAAATGTAAATTAAAATTGCAACTCAATTTTTTTGCAACTCAAATCACCCCCACCCCCACCCCCGCACACACACACAAAAGAAAAAAGAAAAATCAATTCAAATCATCTTCATACTTTTCACTATACAAATTGTTCCAAAGCAGCTTCACAGAATATCCAAGTTTCTGCATTATATTTACTTCCGAGTTAGATTTTCTCCATTTGCTCTCAAGATTATGAGTTTCTTTCTGTTTCTGTTGTACCATGGCACAGTACATTTTTCTCTAACCTAATCTGACTGGGGCAACAGCTTCTAATGTATTAGAGAAGATAGAGAAGATGCCCATGCTGCTAGTAATTTCATCTAGCAATTTACATTTATGATCTGTTGCTGTCAGCTGATTCTGGGCTTTTAACAATACTTGAGTGCTGCCTTTGATTCTGTCTCACATAAAATACTTCTCCACAGATAAGCTTCTATTGGGGTTACTGGAACTCCTCTGTCTTGGTTTAGGTCGTATCTTTCTGGACACACTCAGCGTATTCTATTAAAAAGTTTCAGATCAAGAACATCTATAGTCACCATCTATAGCCCCCTTCCTCAAATCTTGCCCTGGAGGTCCAATGCACTGCAGAGTTTAGCTCCAACTCTGATCAAAGACACCTGTCTGCGATTTTCGAATGATCCCAAACACAGTGATTGGCATTGATTAGCATGCTCAGGTGTGTTTGATTAGGGTTAGAGCTAAACTCTGCAGGAAAGTGGATCTCGAGGTCCAGATTTGAGGATCCCTGATCTATAGTGTTCCCCAGGGTTCTGTTTTGGGCCCACTTCTTTTCATTATTTATATACTCCTTCTTGGTTATATTTTAAGGAAACGTGGTATTAATTTTAATTGTTATGCGGATGACACCCTGTTTTGTCTAAATCTAATTGTTTTTCCTTGTACATTGACTAATGCAATCTGTCCTTCTTCTCAGGTTAAAAGTTTGGGTGTTATCATGGATAGCACACAGTCTTTTGAAACTCAAATTAATAATATCTCCATCTCCATCCCTTTCTCTCAACCAATAATACAGCCATTCTTGTTCACGCACTAGTCACTTTACGTATAGACTACTGTAATGCCCTTCTCACTGGTGTTCCCTCTAAATTGCTAAGCATTGTGAGCTCCAGTAGGTCCAGAATTCTGCAGCTCGTGTTCTTTCTAGGACACTCTCTACTGAGCACATTCCTCCAGTTCTTCAGCAATTGCACTGGCTTCCAGTAAAGTATCGAGTTGAATTCAAGATCTTGCTACTTACTTACTTACTAACTTACCTACGCACTTCATAATCTTGCACCCCAATACCTTAATCAACTTCTTCATGTTTACACACCTTCACATGCTCTCAGATCCTCATCTTCAGTTGATCTTTTATTATTGTGTGGTGATTTGTATTTATTTATATTTTTTTAATTTTAATTTTTTTTGCTTGGTTGTTAGTTGACCTTGGGTGTTTTGAAAGGTGCCATTAAATAAAATGCATTATTATTATTATTATTATTATTATTATTATTATTATTATTATTACTTATGGGTACACAAAACAGTTGAGACAAATCAGGCAGGTTATTTGTGACTCTATCTTTAGTGGTTGGAACAATATTTCTACCCGTACAATAGTGCGGAGCTATATAGTTAATATCAGTAATAAGCAGCATGCCCAATATAAGGTCAGTAACACCATCACTTTGAGGTAAAATATAGTTATAACATTTGATATAAATAAATCTAGAGAATGATTAAACGATGAGTGTTTGACCCCAAAAGTTTCTATTAAGTCTTTAAACGCAAGTCCTTACACATAATTTGTATAATCAACCTGAATGTAAAAGTCTCTGAAAAAAAGAGCTTTAACATTAACTAATAAGTCTTAGAGGAAATCTGTGAATTATTTTAGGAGTTCTGTATACAGCCCTGGTGGTCTATGCACATTAGCCAGAGCAAGAGATACAATGGATTTATTTTGCATATCTGTCAGTGTAGTATTAAGCAGAAGTGTTTTGAATAAGTTAAGCTTGTATTCTCTGGGTATAACATTGAGAAAACCACTATATATTGTTGTGACACTGCCGCCATGACCATCTGATGGGTCTCTTGCTTATAACAGTAGCTTGATGGAGTACACTTAATAAGAACAATATAGTAATTTTGTTTGTGCCAGGTTTCAGTGATCTAATGTTTAGGAGCCCAAACGTAAAACAAATTTTCTGGTTTAATCACAATAAGATCATTTTCTAGATCCTGTGTTTTGACGGGGACATGGCGTGACAGTATGGTAAGGGGCGTAACATTTCTGTCGCTTGAGACATTCAGCCAATCACAACGCACTGGATAGCTGGCCAATCAGCATACACCTCGCTTTTCAGAATGTTGAGCTTTGTAAAAATGTATGCATTTCAGAAAGGCAGGGCTTAGAGGAGAAACAAAAATGTACATTAAGTAGAAAATAATGTCTTTTTTTACCTATTGTCTATTTACCTAATGTCTATTTATTTAATAATTTTAAATACGACTATGAAATACTATCATAATTTAAAAGCTTTTACAAATTGATGAAAGGCAAATATACGTTACTTTTTACTTTATGGTACACCTGATAAATTGAAAAAGGTTTGTGTTTTAAAATATATATATATATTTTTATCCTTTATTATAGTCATTCTTGTTATTGACCCTCAAATCGTATAGGCTTATCAAAGGAAATAGCCGTAAATATTGTCTGTTACACCAATATCTGTGTTAAAGCACTGATGTCAGTTTGCGTGTTGTACTAATGGACTGGACTGTCTGGGAGAATGACCTCAGCGTTAGGCAGGATTAGGCGTAGTGTGGCATGGTGATTAAGAGATCTTCCTTTAATTGTATTAGTCTGTCGACAGATGTTCCACTCATTATACAAGGATGACTGGGAGCTCAGCATAGTGGCTGCTGTTAAGTCTTCTTTATCTACTCCTGAGCAGGAACATTAGCGCTAATAGAGTCACACTGGTTGGTTGGTAGTCCTTGCACCAATTAATACTTGGCTGCATGATGTTTTTTTATTTTTTTATTTGAGCTCTGATAAATATCAGCCTTATAGGGTTCTGACTGGAATTTTGCAAAGTAAAGTGTGATATAAGAGTAAATAATAATAATAATAATAATAATAATAATAATAATAATTAATTGATTGATTGATTAATTAATTACAAAATCCACAACCTTTTGAGTGTCTGGAGCAGCACATTTGAGCTCAAATGGCATAGGAGTAAAATTGTACAAGACGCATTCAGTTCCTCATTCCTCCTCCTAAAAATGCTGGACAATGGGTGTGGGGAGGAGCAAAGGGTGAGGACTGAGAGAGAGAGAAGAGGAGTTGAAATGAGGGGGCGATTTTAGCTTTATCATAAGTTGAGCTGGAAGAGGAATCCGCCAATGTGGGGAAATAAACAGAGTCTGAAGTGGATTAACCAGGTTTGCTAATCTGAAAATCCCCTTTGTTTAGTGGGATACTGTTAGGTGTTTAATTGGTCTGCTTTAAGCTCTCCAGTCATGTTTTCCATGTGAGAGACTGAAATGTTTATATGAGGTCTGAAAATAATCAGATGACTGTGGAGTCGAAAGATGCTTTTTTACGCCACCACTCTGGGCTGTGTACAAGCTAAATTTTAGGGATGGTCAGGATGGTTTACTAGTCATCTAACAAATCATCATCTGCATTTTAAAGGGAATTCATCTGAATTTTACTTCTCACGGTGGGTCTCTCATGTGCTGGAAGTGTGCTGTTTATCATGCTACCAGTAACTGATGTGTGTGAGAAGTGTTTATAAATTCGCCGCTTTTTGGTCAATATTCTAAAAAGTATCAAATTGTATTTTAATTAATTCATTAAATAATTGTTTATTAAACAAAAAAAAAAAAACTGTGTATGAATTTAGTAGGTGAAATGAGTGGTATGTTCAAATTTGTAGTATTCATAAACTAGTAATAAAAAATGCACTACTTTCAATGAGATTACACATCTGTTGGATGCTTTACTATCCCATAAGGCCACGGGAGAGTGAGGTGTGAGCTGGGAGCATAATTATTATATAATAAATTTAATTTAAGAGCATTATTTTATGTAAGATGTTATATTGTTATTAGAGTTATTACTGCAACGGTTTAAAAAATAATAATAATAATTGCACTTTTATACAGGACAACTCTCTTTTTTGGGCAAACTATCGCTTTAAGACTGACTCATTTAAAAAAATATATTTTTTAAATCAATTTAAAAAATATGTATTTTTCTACATTAGACTTCAGCTTGTGAAAGCTATTCTAATGGGTATGTAAACAAAGTATCAGCATACTAAAAATGACAGCATTTCAAATTGGCAATAATTACTGGAGATTTATATAATGTTGCAGGAAAACAAATTTCTGCTCATCTGGGCTGAGTGGGATTTTTGTCTTTCCTGTATTTATTATGACTCGTTCTATTATGTATTTCCATTTTTCATCTCTCAAAGCCTCCAGCGTGGGAACCACATATAACTGATGGCAGAGTGTGGAGGATAGCCATATTTTGGTTCTGAATGATACCTTTGGGCTAAAGCGGGAAACCGTGGACATCTCTCTCCATCTGCTTCCCTGTGACATCAAAGGAAAAGCCTTGGATTCTACGGCCTATATTTAAAACCTGCAGGAAGACGTGTTATTCTGGCTCTCTTCCTGTAACCTAAGGCTGATCTTGAGCGCTCTTTTTCTCATTCTCTCTCACTTTCTGTTGCTTTATTCACTCTAGTCTCTGCTGAAGTGGACCCTCTAAAGACCAAATCGAGTCATTTTTGTGGTTCTGTGGGCCTTTTATTTTAAATGTTATTTAGACATGGGCTAGTCCTATGGACTTTTACAGGACATCCAGAGGTTAAAGGGAAAGCTCACCTAAAAATGAAAAATGTGTCATCATTTATTCACCCTTATTTAAGAAAATGTGGTTTGGAATGACATGGGTAAACTATGACACAATACTCACTTTTAGCTGAATGGTTCTCTGAATTCTACCCTCAACAAACTGAATTTCCAGAAATATTGCAAACGGACACATTCTGTTTCTTAATTAACTTCGGCTTCCACCCACACAGGACCACAAGTTAATTAGACCACACTGTTTGCCATTCTTTAGTGGTATATGAAACCACTTGTTTTCTAATGGCCTAGAAAAATAGAGGAATATCTCTGACAGGGTGTTAAAGACTTCCAGGCCCGTGACAATTAGAAAGTGTGTGTTCTGTTTGTGAGAGCACAGGTGATGGACCATCACCGATGTGACACTACTAGGTTGTAATTTGGTCGGTTCCAATTAGCTTAGCATGCCATGCTCTACTGACTACTGACAGTCCACTTCTCTTACTTTATTGATACTGTGGCCTTTGCTTCCATCAGTGTTTGTGAGAGCTATTTGGAGGTATAGATTGCACCTAACTAGAATGTGTTTCCTACTGATGCATTAAAAATCCAATAGGAAGGTTATGACAATAAGGTCTGTTAATGTTTTCAATTCTACTTTCATGTTTTTCATTAGCAAGCTAATTGACAATTGTAGTTGTCAAACTTAATTGACTTAAAATTGGTTATGAAGGTCCAAATTCCAAATAAAAATGAATGCTTTTTTTTGGACACACACACAATAATATGCATCTTATTAATTGTCTTTTCCAGAGTTTCAGAAGAGATCTCAGTGTCTCATTGTGCTTAGATTCAATATGCCAAGGCTGGAAGCAAAGGCCAGCAATTTCAATATGATCACATATTTCTCCACATATTCTTCCATGACCAAATTATCTGAGCAATGAGGTTCAGATTATTTTATTTCTCTTCGCTGAATGTAACCATGGTTCCCTGAGAAGGGTAAAAGATGCTGCGTCCCCTAGAGAGGACTCTCTGTAATGAGCGGAGGCCTGACAATGCTCACAATGGCCAAGGAGGCTCACAAAAAGCAAAGCAACTTAGCAAACATAAACCAAGATCTGGAAACAAAATCCTCAGCATGAGGATTCTCAAAAGTTGAGATGAGACTAATGATATCCCACACTCTGGATACTTTGCAAGGAGGCTCGCAGATAGCCTACTACTAGCAATGATATCCTAGCGGCGCTTTGGGGAGCGGAGGTCTCAGTAAGGTAACTCTCCAGCTAAAGGAGGCCTAACAATGCTCGCAGTATCCTGGTCAACTTGGCAAACCTACTCTGGTTAAGAGCAACTGGGGTCTAACACTGATAGAAAGGTCACAAAGCTCCCTGGATATGACCTTACCATAAGCATGGATTTCAGGAAAGGAACGAATCAGTAAGTGTGTGCTCCCACCATAAACATGGATTTAAGAGAAGGCACTAAGCAACAGCACATGCTCCTACTAGAAGCATGGATTTTAGCCTTTTCAGTGGTGAGTTTTAAATATTCCAGCTTTATATTCTAAATTTACAAACTAAATGTATTGTTTTACTAGCACTTAAATGCTTTTAAATGTCTGAAACCTAAAAAAAAAAAAACATTATGTGGTTAAAAACAATACATAGTTGTGATTGTATGACAAGTGCAGCGCCATCACGGCGTCAGCCAAAGAACGTAAATGCAGTTTGAATTTGGCAGTTATGTGACGTCACCGAACGTTCCAAATCCCATATGTGGGACCATATTCCCAGGGGCACGGAAATAAAAATCCTATGTGTGTGACCATACTGCTCAACAGGTTAGAAAAGGAATTTACAAAGTAGGCTCACAGAGAGCCTACAGCTTGCAATAGCTACCGTACTTAGCTGTCTTATGAAGTCTCAGCTTTTCTTTTCTCTCTCACAAAAGCACATTACCAGCATTACTTAAGCTCTGGGGTTGAAAATGTGTTGACTCCCTGACTGGTGTTCACACAATCACAATGTTAATCATGGTCTCCCTGGAGTCCTTAATTGGTCTTCCATAAAACTATCTGCAGCTGTGCTGCTCCAGTGAATATGAACACAGACCCGCTCAGGTTCTGCACAGCCAAACCTCATCGTTAGTGCTTAAACACAGAGGAAACACATCTGATATAATCCAGCCCTGTTTCAGTCCCAACCACATCCATAGCAGATCTCTAAACCTCTTGAATGTATGGGTTATTATGTAATTTGGGAGTAGTAATTGTATTAATTATGTAGGGTCTAGAGTTATTTTATCCTGCGCCCGTGAAATGGGAGGGGAAGTCCCCTTTAATTTAAGCACTCCCCGATGCATTTGAAAGTCAAATTAAGCATTCAGTCTTGAGCTGTCTAGACGGAGACAAAGAGCATGATGCTGCTCTCTTGCCCCTGTTAGATTTAAGACATATATTTAAGAAACTGGACACAGAAAGAGAATCTGATGTTGGCCCAAATGACGTACTTTGTGGACTTGTATGGTCTTGAAGCTTTTGCTTGTTTGAGTCCTTGACGTCCATGTGACGGCATGGTCTCCCATTGTTTGTTTATGATTCAGAAGGGTGCTAATAAACACTTGTGACCCTTCCCAGTCTGTGCATCATTCTGTCAGAAGAGTTTGGAACTAGGAGCACTAAGGCTTGGGATGGAGCCATTGACTGTTTAAAATACACATGGGATCAAGATTAGCAGGTAAGCGAGTTCCAGTTAGCACCTGCTGTTGAACTACATTATTTGGATTCAAAAAGTAAACAAAAGTGATCATAACATGAATTGCTCACCAATGGATCGTCTGCAGTGAATGGGTGCCATCAGATTGAGGGTTTGAACAATCCACTGAAATATTGGTTGCACTTTATTTCACAGTACATGTACTAACATGTACTTATAGTGTGCTTGCAGTGTATTTATCTAAGAAAGTTCTGGTAACACAAGGTAACTACATGGGGTAGTGTTAGGTTTAGGGGTAGGTTCAGGGTTAGTACCTAGTTATTACATAGTTATTGTAATTACTGTAATAAGTACACTGTATGTACATGAGGAACAGGACTGTAAAATAAAGTGCTACCGAAATATTTGTTTAGGACTGTTTTGGCCTTTTTTTTTTGCTTGTAAAATGAGCTTGATCTGTGCATATTTCTCTCTTTTTCACAACTTGTTAACTGATGGACCGTGTAGATTACTTGTGGATTCTTGTGATGTTTTTATTTGTTTTTAGTTTTTTAGACTGTCATTCTGACAGCACCCATTCACTGCAGAGAATCCAATAGTGAGCAAGTGATGCAATGCTAAGCTACTCCAAATCTGTTATGATGAAGAAACAAACTCTCTGAAACTCTACATCTTTGATGATGACCTGAGGGTCTGTAAATTTTCATATAATTAAAATGTTTGGGTGAACTGTTCCTTTAATTTTGTATTTACAATTATACGTATATAATTGTGTGTTTGTGTGTGTGTGTGTGTGTGTGTGTGTGTGTGTGTGTGTGAGAGTGCGTGCGTACGTGCGTACGTGTGTGTGTGTGTGGGTGTGTGTAGCAAATAGCTGCAAATAGCCCACTTTGTTGGAAGAGGCTATTTACACTATCTCCTGCCACCAAGTGTGGTTGGGCTAGACAACATTATAAAAGACACCTATCAAGCAACAGTGGCATAGGGAGCAAAGCACATAGTAGTAAATTTTGACGTTATTGAGTTCAAAGTTGCTTTTTGACAAAACCTTTCTTTTCCTTTTTTACATCACATATCAGTTCGAAATGGCATTTATTATCAATAAAAATAATATACTTATTTGAAAAGTAGAAAATAAATTGACTCATGGGTGTTAGGGTTAAGTGTATGTCTAGAGAGGGCTTAATAAGGTGGCATCCATTTAATAATTTTAATAAAAAATATAATTTACATTCAATATGTTATACATCCCTATTTGCACTAAGTAGATTCTAAGTATTATTTACACTTACTGAAAAAATTATATTTTTGCTTAGTGTAAATAGAATATAGCACTATTTGCACTTAATGCAAATATCCACTGACATATATAAACATCACTAGAGCTGCATTTTTAATATATATGTACACACACACACTTGAACTTTCAGTATCATTTCTCCAGTCTTCAGTGTCATATGATACTTCAGAAATCGGTATAATAAACATTTCTTATTATCAATTTTGCATTTTTTCCAGTAAGGATGCATTCAATTGATCAAAAGTTACAGTAAAGAATTTTTTACACTTTATTTAAGTGTCTCTTAACTAGTTGCTTATTACCATGCCTATTACTAGAATATTAGCCATTTATTATCACTAATTAAGAACATATCAGTGCTTTATTCTACATTACCTTATTCTACATCCCTAATCCCTATTTCTAAACTTAACTACCTCACTAACTATTAAGAAGCAGCAAATTAGGAATTTACTGAGGGAAAAGTCCCAGTTCATAATGAATTAGTGTTCCCATATTCTAAAGTTTTACCAAATAATTTATAAATTATAAAATAATAATAATAATAATAATAATAATAATAATAATAATAATAATAATAATAATAATAATGAAGATGATGATGATGTTTCAAATAAATGCTGTTCATTTGAACTTTCTATTCTTCAAAAATTAAAAAAATAATAATAATAAATAAATAAAAAATAAAATCATAGTTTCCACTATTAAGCAGCAAAGCTTTTTCAACACTTATAATATCAAACCTAGTTACCGGTAATAATTTAGTACCAATAATAAATAATTGAGCACCAAATGACCAAATCAGCATATTAGAATGATTTATGAAGGATCAGAAATATGTATTCTCCTATTAAAAACGTATCCATGCAGTCTTCTCTGTATCGCTATAGGCAAGAGGCCTGCTCTGATTGGCTCAACCCAGGTGTTCATTTCTGAAGCAGACTTGTTAAGCTGATAGTGGCGTTGTTTGTAATCCTGAGAGTGCTGAGGATTTCTGTTTGCCTGTGCCTCCACGTGACGTCTTTTTGAGGTTTGCTCTTAAAGGCCATCAAAGAAAAAAGCTCTACTTTAAGCTGCTTTTGCTTTAGCACACTTCCAAGGTACATGTAAAGCTGTGTACACTCCATGAGCGCACCTTCACAAATCCCCTTTTTTGGCCCCATGCTTAACTTGCTTTGAATAAAACTTGAGATGACATCAGACGAAGGGGAACGTCAAAGAACCGTGGGAATGTTTGAAGTGTTGCATATGCGTATATGTGTGAGTTTAAGAAGTGTCTTTGTAAATGTCACTTTAGACATGTGCGTGGAATCCTGCAGCTCCCACTTCCTGTTGTGAGGTGATTACGGTCTCTCACTCAGACCAACCCTGCCTACAAAATCAAAGTGCACAAATACACTGTCGTCATAGCAACAGGGCTAAAATTGGTCAATGGGAAGTGCAGTGAAATTATCAATGATGGCCTCATTCTAGATATTGAAGCAGGGTTTAAACCATCATACATGGTGCTTTAAAAGGGCATATGGATATGCAGATTTCCCCCGCCAACATGTTTTACGCCACTGATAAATTGCATTTGCATAGAGCAGGACCTCGTCCCATATTTTGGTCTTCAAGACTTTTGACAGAGGTCAAGCGGTATAGTATGCCCATCAGTTACACAAGATAATTGGATACTTCATGTGATGTTCTTATCTCAGAACTAGAAATGACACTTCATTGTGAACCTGTTGACCCTTTTCTTCCTGCTCCTCCAGCTTTTCCACAGGGCCGTTGATCTGGTTATAGGTTAACGTTATCGGTTATTTTGCATATCGCTTCATTGTAATATCTTCTTTTGAGTTTTACAGACGTGAAACATTATAATACACACTATATTTGTGCACATTGCTTTGAATGTTTACAAAAAAGGGTCATTCATAGGGCAGGTGATTTTGCTTTCATTTGAATTACTTTTATCTCAGGACTGTGAGAGGGTTGCCAGCGTTGTTGGTAAGCCGTGTTGGAGGGTAAATAAAGAAAGTAACGAGTCTATGATGTAACTGCATTCTGCAGTATTATGATAGTAGTGTGGCTCTTTTCAAAGCTGAAGGTTTTCCAGTAATTAGCTGTGTTTTGTGTAGAGCTTCAGAGCAAATTTTGTAACACAGTATAGCATGTAGCTTTACATCACTTTGAAAATGCCTTCTTTCTTTTCTTGACTTATTTTACGTTATTTATTTATTTTTATTTTTATTTTTTTATTTTTTTTGCATATGGGCCTGTGGCTGACTTGCTATGCCACTGTAATAGCTACTCATTGTAGGACCCAGAATAGCATTGACTATTTTTCTCAAGTACAATTCGAATTGAGTTTTATTTGTTGAATCTATTGTTTGCATTTTTTTAAAGGTTAAATATGTCACTTTCACAAAATACTGTAGCATCTGAAACTGTGACATGCAAATTGTAATATAACAGCAACTAACATACAGTATAATTATTTATTACTGTCTAGAAGTGTAGCTAAATTAAATTGGTTAGCTTGTGGCTCTTCAAGTTTAAAAGTAGCTTCCCCTGACAATGTCAATATGTACAGAAGGCTCATGAAGTCTTGCAATAAATAATAAACTCAATGCACCAGTCCAGAAGAGTTAATTACATTCCTTTGGAGTTGCTCCTGTTTTTGAAAACAAACACAACACTTTTTATTCATTAACGATTGAGTCTTTTTTTTTTTTTTTTTTTCGTCCCCATTATTTTGAAGCAGCTATACATTGACAATGATATCTGCTGAATCCATTATTAATATCTTTATGCAGAAGCACAATTTCAAAAAGGAAAATAAAGCTAGCAGAGTCTGTATGTGTTTGTATTTTTCATAATAATGTGCATTGTAAATTTAAAAACACAGTGCCATTTGTATGATTGGAATTGTGAGCTGAATTAGTAATTTATTTAAATCGCCCTTTCTTGATGTACTCTTTTAGGTAATGCTTGCCTGGAGCACACCAATCTCTCAGTATGTTAATGAGTTACACAAGAAACATGTTAAATATGTACACTCCTCATTTGCATGCAAATTCAATTAACCTAGTTGAAGGGCGAAAAAAAGAGAAACAAATCTTTTGATTGATGTTTTTGTGTGTGGTGATGTGCATTGACTGAGGGCGATGTATCTCAATAGACATATTGTTTTGCTTTGATTGTCTTGCATTATGTTAAAAACCGAAACTCTTGATCTCGAACGTCCTGAGAGTAAAATGTCAGGTTAATCACAACCTCATAAAGATCATAATGCGATCCTACTGTATTACAGTCAGCCAACATCAGTGTGCAATGTCAGTGCATTCAATCCGCAATTTAACGACTTGCTTGGAGCACATATTCTAATTAAGGATAAGCATAATTGGGACATACAAACCTGTGCATATCAATGAAGGCGAAGTGGGTGAACCACAGCGGGATGTCGTGTCAATGCATAGGCATCTGGATGTTAGCATGGCGGCGGCTTGGATATATGGGACCTGGAATCTCCCAACATTTGCATATTAGACAATTAACCGAATTGATTTCTTCCACCTCTTATGAGAGGTGATGGCAGAAGCTGCTCTTTCTCCTCTGGGGGTTGGACAGTCTGACTCTCCATCAAAGATGTCACAAAGAACGCTGGAGCTTCATTAGCATCCAGCTAATTAGATGGTCACATGCACCCGCTAATTAACATATATATTAACATATATACTATCTTTAGTTGACACCCACAAAAGTTATGAATTTCCAATGTAATATCACCTTCATTTGCGTGAGTGAGCCATTAACATGGGTTTAATTGGCTACAAATATCTTCACGCACACATTTATACAAAGCTGAGGCCTACAGATGAGTTTTGATCTGAAATAAAATGAATGAATGATTATCTTAAAAGAACATTGGCTTTGCTTTTAATGCATCCTCCACATATTTTTTGTATGCTTTTATTTTTCCAAAATATTCCCTTTAGGACTGCCTGGGGTTAAGTGGACACAATGGGGATCGCTCTTAGCAAAGCCATTATAAACGTTCAGTTTTCAGATCAGTGCTATTTCATTATTTATAAATTAGATTATTTATTTACACTATGAATTTATTTATTATTTTAAATGTATGAGGTACTTTTATTTTAGTTTTAGTAATGTTATATGTTTTTGTAATTTGTCCATTTATCTATTTTTATTTCAATTTAAGATTTAGAAATTCAATTATTAAACTTTTTATTTCAGTTATGGGCCAATGCTGAGAAAAAAAAAGAAAAAAAAAAGATGTAGGATGTAGGTTTGGAAAATAATTAGTCCATACAAGTTGTATGGACTAATGGTGCTTTTCCATTGAAGCCTGAAAGCTGGATTCCCCATTCACTGTAAGGAATAGTGATCAAAAATCTTTGTGTGTTCAAACAGGTTTGTAACAACTTAAGTGCGAGTAAATAATGACTTAAAATGAACGTACTCTCACATGTGGGAAACCAGTCTCACTCTTCTTCTGTAAATGCATAAATGGAGAATCGGGCCATCGTCCAGTGCTGGAGAGTCATGGGATAAAGTATAGTGGGTGGGTGGATGAAATCAACTCTCAAGGGTTGTGAGCAGGCACTACAGTTTTTCTGAGAAAGCCAGAGATACTCAAGAAAAGTGGAGTTATCCTTGGCACAGTCTGCTGGTCTGTTTGACATCCCCCTCTCCCTCATATGAGAATGATGGGGGTGTTTTCTGGGGGTAATGAGGAATGAGATTCATGGAGCAGAGTTGGATTTTAAGTATATATTACAGCTCACATGCTCTCATAATTCAATAAAGCCATTTATTAATGTAGGAGTCCTCGGTTGCCTATATTTTGGGTTGTTTATTTAATAAGTCTTGGACCAACTTCAGGACCCTGTGATCTTCAGAGCTGTCTGAAAATTAAATGGGAGAGAAAGCATAACCTTCGCAACGTTAAAGTGAAACAGAACTTGTTAAACAATGGAATCTATCCATCTTTTTATTTATTTTTTTCACCGAGTTGATTTGAAAGGCATTGCTGTAATGTGGCACATTGTAAAACAACACAATATCCTTAAATTAGAAGAAAGTGGGAAAGAAATGTGTTTAGCACCTCCTTATGCTGAGTGGCCACCAACTAAGACCAAACTGATGAGAAGCATTAGGCAACGATTGTTTTCATTTACTGAAGTGCACTTCCTCTATAAACCATTAACAGAGCTCACTGTAAAATAGCACAGTTTTAGCTCCCAAAGCTCTCTCTTCCACATGTTAATCACATCTTGTCCAAATATCCGGGTTTTCCCAGGAAGCACGCCTGTAGTGTAATCTGTTGAAGCACGATCATGTCTAGCTCATTCTCACTGGAAAAATCACATAGTGTGGTTTAGAGACCGCATTGCTCTCATTAAGGTTTGCTTAATGCTAGTGCACTACTAAATTAAAGAAAATGAACATACAGCAGATATATAGAAATTTAAAGGTAAGTAATTTAAAATGAAAATTCAGGAAATTTTTTTGCGAGATAATGCAAAGTTTCTCAGGAGGATGTAATGCTTTTGTGAGAAAATGCACTTTCTTGTATGAAGTATTTTTGCATGAGAACAAGTTTCATTGGGCAAATGCAATTATTTTATGAGATAATGTAAAGTTTATTAGAGAGCACAATGATTTTGCAAGAGAACACACTTCAGGAGAACATAATGCTTTTGCTAGAATGCAGACGTTTTGCAATCAAACCAAAAAAATACAAACAAATATACATATATTTTCCCTCCAATTTCAATTATTATTATTTATTTTTTTTTTTTTACAATTTATTTATTTTTCCATTATCATGTCTCCTTATAGGGTCTCCATAGAATAGCGATCAGATATTTTCATGCACCCATAACTTCCTTCTGAACACAGTCTAGCCCAAGACTCACAGCATTAGTCAGTTATTAGAAAACTGCCTCAAAGTTTTTTGATTGGTTAACAGACAGGCCATTATTTATTTGGCCTCCAGTGCTTTCAAAGAAGTTTTATTTTATGCACAGTATTTTAAAAAGAAAACATTTACAGCATTATCAAGTGTCAAATATCCCATGTCTGAGTGACCACATACAGATTTGCTCATTCTAATGGCATTCCTCTGATTTAACCCTTCCTTTTCCTCATTTTCCCCCTATTAATTCTGCTCTTAAGACCTTACCTCATCGCTCTCTGTTTTAATCATTTTCTTCCTTTTTCATTTACATCCGGCCCTTCTTTCTTTATTTTCCATCTTTTCTTGTTGGCCCATGAATGAGTGCAAGGGCTGGTTTGAATTAGGATTACATCTGCATGTGTGCTTTTAACTTCACTTTAAAATATAGAGCATGTACAGTACTGTCCATTACACACAGGACTCAAGACCCCTGATGTCTATAGATCAAGCATAATCAAACACAACTTTAGGAACCAAATCGCGAAGGAATCTATACAACCTGACCTTCTAAAACTTTTATCATGCCCATCTTTTCTGTGTCAAAGCAGCAAACTTTCTGGCTCATTTCATATTCCGAAACTATCTTGTTGCATCACTAAATCACTCTCTCCCTGACTCCTGTATTATGTCTCTGAGGGGGGTTATGTGTTTGCTTTAGGCATGTATCGAAGCTCTCACACCCACACACTGACTGTAATGTGTTTGTAACACACTGGTCCATTACACCCATATTGTAGCCCATTATTTGCACAGGAAGTCAGTGAAGCTGAGACTAACTGAGCATCACCACGATGTGTAGTGTACAATTAAAGTGTTGAAAGGATAGGGCAATCAAAAAAAAAATGAACATGCTTTCATCATTTACTTATTATTTATGCAAATAGTTGCTTTATTTATAGCACAATCTTATTTTGAAGAATGTTCCTCGTGCTGTTTCCATACACCGGGTCACATTCACTGAGCATGTGTTTTGTGCATGGAATCTGCATATGAGCATTTTTATGAGCAAATCATGAATTATCAAAAAAACTAAAATTGATTCTAAATTTATGAACAAATGAAGGAATAACTGAAACCATACCTGTTTACTCTGGCGGTCGCCGTGATTTTGACAAGTTAGACACGTTCCTGGATCAACATCTTCATTATTTACATTAACAACATTAATTGTCCAAAAATATAAACTTAACCCAATACCTGCCCATAAGCCTAACCCTACCCATAATTTATTCCTACAACCAGGGGGAAATTATAGATGATTAACAAGGTTGTAGAATCACCTAACCCTGATTTTAAGCCTAAAACAGATTTCCTGAAAAGATATATCTCAGTTCTGATTGGTTGACTGGAATGTTGTTCCAGGATCAACAAGGATGTTGATCCAGGAACATGTTGCACTTTGTGAGATCAGGCTCGCTGTACTCTGGGTGGCCTTATAATCTTGTTAAGATTCAATTAAATTTTAAAGCAGACAGCCTTAAGATTTCTCAAAATTCATTAAAGTTAAAACAAGGTTAAGAAAGATTTTTCATGAGAAATTCTCCTGCATGTACAAATAGCAAATAATTAATGCAATTATCAGTGAATGAGTCCCATTGTTTATATTGTCTATCGCTATCAAAGTAAAAACAAATAAATAAAAATAAAAATAAAAAAAAAAAACACATTGATGTAGACCTGATAATTCTTTTTTCAAGATATGTAAGTAGTTATGCAATTATGAAGCCACATAATTTATTATTATTATTATTTTTTTATCTAGAAATGTATTAATATTTCTTATGGTTTCCATAATAGTATTTACAAATACAATACGAGGATGGAAAAATATTTAGTTCTCTTTTGAAATATATGCAAGCGCATATAAAATTTCTGGATAATTTCACTTTATCAGTGGATAATACCTAAATTTTGTTTTTTACTCACAAAACACTATTGTGTTGCATTGCTTTGTAAGACTTGGAATATTATATCAACCACTTTTATGCCTCCTTTTGTCCTCTTGACCAACATAGTCACTGTGATCTTTTTTTGAGAGCTGCATAAAGGTTATTCAATAATTTCTAGCATATTGATTTGGAATGACATTTTTTTATTTTTTAGAGCCTTGTCCCATCTCTCATCCTTGTCTTATGGGCAAATAGGTTTTCTCTGTTTTGTAAGAATGGCTGTATTGTTTACAAGGCATTTAGAAAGCAAAGAACAAAATAAAAAAAAAAAAAAAAAAAGAGGAAGAGGAAGTGTTATTGCAGTTCACAGAGAAAAATGCAGGACGCATTCAAACACCAAGAGCTTTTAAAATTGTAACCATGATTTTTAAACACACTTTTAATATTTCATCCACATAGATGCTTATGTATGCATTGTTACTTACTGAGCGTACATTAAGGGTTGTCAGCGTGGCTGGTTATGTTTTGTTATGCTAATAAATGTGTTCATTCATTCTGTTTATTACGTTTAAATCCTCTGAGATGACTAATATTCTCCTCTCTCAACAGTGGAGGGCTTTTAACTAGTTTTCCAAAGGCTTTTAACACATTAGGGCTACACATTTTCCGTTATATTGCACTCATTTGCATACTTAATTAGTCGGTTTTATTAAATACTTTTCCACAAAGGAATATCAGTTAAAAAATCCGACACAAACTCTGCTGTTGGAAGCCTGTATGTGAAAACACATTAAAACGAGACGCTCCTCTTGAGAACGGCGGCTGGAACGCTGCCCTGCCCCTTCGCTTCATTTTGGCTCGATTAAGCGTACAAATGTAACGTCCGCTTTTAAAACATGTTAAAGAGTGAAATTACCCATCAGCACCATGGCTAAGTGACGCTGACATCTCCATAATTATGTCCACGACATAGAAAATTCATCAGACGCACATCTGCGGACACAAATTTAAACATCTGTCAGTCACTTTGGCAACACATGACGGACGATAGTTGTTCTGTGTTTTTACTGCTCTCCATCAGGCACTTGTGTTTATGCTTGAGTATTTGATTGCTTGCCGTTTATGAAAGATATCTGTGTGCCTGTAATGACTGTCTGTTTAGAAAAATGATATCAAATGGATTATTTATAACACCATGTGGCAAGTGATCAATTCGTAGAAGAAAAAAAGTGTGATCACAAGATGTTATGATGGATTTTGAACATTAACACTGTTATACACCATTATACTGCACATACATACATTTGTGAACATGTACAACCCATTTAGAATAAAGATCTTCTTCACACTCATGTATTTCAGCATGGACGAGGTGTTAATGACCGAGAAACTAGCTTTGGCACCCTGTTTAAGAGTACATTTAATAATTATTCTCAATCTTAGATTATTTATGCTTGAAAATGTTTTATAGAGTTTAAACTTATTCACCATCTCCGATGCGATGTCTCCCCAAGGCATTTGTCCATTATTTTGTTGCAGATCATGCATTAATTCACTTTGCCTCAGGTTTTTTTTTTATTTTTTTATGCCCATATTAACAGTGTCACCAAGTGTTTTCTAATTACGCATAAAAAGTGATGTATGCAATTAACAAGATCCCAATTAGGCTGAAAATGAAATGGTTTCTTCTGTTAAAAAGGCTAGGGCCTGATGTGAGCTGCAGGGGTGATGTTGTGTGGGTCTTTTCCTTGAGGGACAGAGAGTTTCGTTTAGAAGCTTGATTTAGCTATGATCTGGTCTATTCGGTGTCTCAGAATAGCTCGGTTCACAGTAAATGCTGTTTCACACAAACTCTCTGCAAATCTCTACATCTGCTCTGAGTTTGGGTCGCTTATAATGTGTATTTGGAAATGCAACTTGCGGCCAAACATCTTCCCAAACTTGTAATGAGAAGTGCTTATAAAAGGGCTGTTGTCAACAAAAGAGAAGCTTTTAAGGCTCCCTAGAGTCTTCAGACAAAATATAAAAGCTCTGTGGTTTGAAGAACTTAAGAAACTTAAATTAAACAACAGTATTGTATTACAATATTTTAATGCAGGAAAATATGATGATGATAATAATAATAAAAATTTTCTATGTATAATCATGTATATAGATAAAAAAATCAATCTTGTATGCAGCCTTACAAACAAGCACACCAAACCTAAGGCTTTATAAAATGTATGTATTGATTGATTGATTGATTTTCCATTTTAAATCGCAACCATATTTGTAAAAAGGAACCTCTTTTTCTTCAGAATTGCACTAATAATGCTTTTTAAGTCAATTTCAGCTTCTATTTTCGAATTTGAACTGATGTAGCAAACCGAATGCAGAATTGTAATTTTAAATTTGAAGTTGATTCATAGAGCTGTGCTGCAGAACGATTTCCCAGAATGGCGTTTTCAGTGTGGCATTACAACTTAGTAAAATCATCTTCCTGTCATTCCACTTCATCTTCCTGTGAGTTGTGGCCAATTCAAATCAATTTAATTTCCCATTTATACATTTAAAGATTCTTAGGAGCCAGTTCTTAAAATTAGAATTTTGTGCGGCACTGCTTTATACTGACATCTATCTGTAATGTTTGTATTTACCACTACTGATGTAGAAATGCATTAATTATGTGCATATTTGTCACCCATTATGACTTTATTCAGCAAACAATGTCCTCCAATGAAGCATTTAGCAGGTCATGTGATCACAAAATGGCAGCCACCGTGAGAGGAGACCACTCTTGTTTAAAATAAAAATAACTTTTTTTCTGGGTCATTTGGTTTGACAGTGTGTTTGTCTCAGCATTATAAACTTACGATTTCTTTATTTTGCTTTGCATTTTTTTTTTTTTTGAATGTGGAATAATTACTCATTGCTCAATGAATTCATTAGTGTCCTCTGTATAACCCTTATGTGGCACTAAACAGCCCGAGTTTTATTGATGTGGTCTTTTTACATAACTCTCAGTGGTAACTGTATATCATCAAAACATTGTATCTTGTAATTTTCATAACTAACTGTTGTGGTCTTCATTACTTAACGCCTCCCTATAGTTACACAGGAAGAAAAGCTATTTTTTTTTCGCCACCAGTTTGAAGTGACTTATGAGCTTCTGAAGGTACCAAGTGATGTTTTGTGCTGGGAGTAATTTCAAAGGATGTGGCTGACAATCTCTCTAATCGACTGTGTAATACAAAGAGTCTTTGAATAAAACGGCTGCTTATCCTGAGCTTACCTGGAGGAGATGAAATATGTCAAGATACGCTGCTTTAAAAAAGCGGGGGTCTGACTTTGCTGTGGTCTCTCAGACGTCGAGCAGCCACGTGTGCGGTTAACATATGTGTGTGTACGTGTGGGAAGGACTCCCACATAGACTTTCAGATCACAGGAAAGATATGGGTGGCAGATCGCAGGCCTGCAGATGTACACAAAGGAAGTGGAAAGTAGTCATGTGTGCTCAGCACTATAGATCTGGGCTCAGTATGTAGCCTTATGGCATTTAAGTAGGTTTTTGTGCTAAATTCTAGCGTTCAAAACTGTGGGGTTGGTATGATTGATTGTTTAATTGATTTATTTTTGAAAAACATTTCTTATGATTATCAAGGCTGCATTTATTCAATAAAAATACCCTAAATTTGTAAAATGGGGAAATGTACTCAACAAAAAAAAAAAACAATGGATATTTAAAAGTTGTCATCATATTATATCATAGCTCACATATGATGTCACATGATCCTTTAGAAATCATTCTGATTTGCTGATTTGCCCCTCAAGAAACATTTATGATTATCAATGATGAAAACAGCTGTGTTGCTTTACCTATCTATCTATTTATAGATAATTGAAAAAAAATTATCTATAAATTGTAAAATCTATTTAATTGAAAAAAAAAAAAAAAAAAAACATTTTTAACCTTTTAAAATGCATATTCATCTTAGACTGTATAGCTGTTTGAAACCTCTCTGCCAGTTAAACAGAGAAGATAGTGAGCTGCAGAGTGAATTTGATTTTATACATGCTACACTGTCTTTATAGGTGTTTTGCCCCTCTGGTGAAGAACTGTTTAACTGTTCTGGCTGTGTTTCTCTCAATGCGTGGTGGGTCCTTATTTACCCTTATTTTGAAATCTTGGTTTTGCTGAACAGGAAGAAAGAAATGGCCCTTGCATATCTTATAAGCTGGGTCTGTGGCCCTGCTAACACACCCATATACATTTATGTTTGTTTCCCTTAAGGTGCAAAAGTCCCACACTCAGGATACAAACTGAGTTTGGTATCAGATAACAAGTCTTCCTGTCAATTGTCCTGCTGAGACATTGTGTGATAAAATAGACAAATGAATTGAAGAAGATTTATGTGTTCGTATCTGTATTTATGTGAATAGCCAAATAATTATTACTTAAAATAAGTAGACCTAAATATTATATTCTTACATACGGACACAGTTTTCACAATCGGTTTGTTTATAGCTACCCTATTGTTTTGGTTACATCACACATTTGCTTCCTGGCAAATAAATTAAAACCAGCCACCCACGCTAAACAAAAATACCTCATTTTCTTTCTCATTCTCATGTTAATAAATCTCTTTTTAATCTTTCCCTCTACATGCAACCACTTTCCTGTTGCCTGGTCTCTCACCCGCAGAGAAGTCTATCCGATCCATTTTACCCATCTGCCAATCTCAATCTTAGTGATCAGCTCTCATCTCCTCATCCCTCTAACTGTATCCAATCAATTATATTCTCTAATCAGTCCTTTAGTGTCATCACTGCAAATCTGTGAGCAATCCGCCACTTTTAATGCAGCCTGTAATACCAGGAATGGGATTTAACTGAGATTATATAAGCAGGAGGTTATGAAGGCGCTCTTTGTGGAACAGAGGCTTTTACCCATCAGCCAATGCGGTGTAAAGTTGTTAATAGAATGAGACATGTGAAGTTCAGAGCAGGTCCTAGCAGGTCTGTTAAATGTAACAGATTTATTTTAAATCCATAAAAAAAACTAATAAATAAATAAACAAATAGTATACATTTGTTTAAAACATATGCAGTTCTCTATTTTGTGGGTCACTTTTGAGTGATAGTTTGAGTAAAATGCAGCAGACTGTGACAATGTGCTATACTTTGTATAGTAACTTATCACTTCAAGAACTGAATTGCTCTTTAAAATGCAGAAAGTGTGCCCCATTACACTGTCTTCATCATTTGATAAATTACTCTTTGCATCATTAATAGAAAATTTAAACAAACATATTTTTTAACAAAATTCTGTGATTGTTAATTGCGCAGGCAATAGAGTTTTGTGAATAATGAGCAATCTATAATGAGCATGATTTACATAGATAGAAGGCTTGTTTAGTCCGGGGTGGAAAAATTAAGGGACTTAATTTAAATACTGACTTAATTTAAATACTAAATACAGCAGACTTAGGCCCAATACCAATTCTACCCCTTAGCCCTTCCCCTTTCCCCTACCCCTCCGTTTCGCACCTTCACCTGAAGGGGTAGGGGCGTCTCGATTCTCTTTTGGTTGGAGGGGTAGGGGTAAGGGGAAGGGCCAGATAGCCCTTCAAATGAAGATTTTTTGGGACCACACTACAAATGAAGGGGTAACATGACCCTACAGCGAAAAAAAAAAGACACATAATGTAATCTTTTTTGGCATAAATAAAGATTTTAACGAAAAGTAATCATTTGTTTTATGTTACATTAAATTGTGAGTTCATATTAACGGTCATGTTAATCAAATAAATCGCTAATATTTGCATTATCATTACAGACTGCATTATAGTGCCACAGCATATGTATGATCTCAAATATCGCCTATCGTGTGTGTGTGTGTGTCAGTAAGCAGCTCATTAATACAGAACGATAATTAAAGGCTCTAATGCACACCAGCACACCAGTTTATGTGTGTATTGTAAGAGCTAGACTACAAATGATGACGTGTGACGGCATAGTAGTGGTGTCCCAATCCTTAGGGGAATATTTTCTCCTCTACCCCTCTGCCTACCCCTTCCCCTTGTCCCTTGAAACATAGTGTCAAGGGGTAGGGGAGAAAATATTCACGGGGAAGAGGAAGGGGTATAAAATAGAATTGGGATTGGGCCTTACAGTACCTGGATGGTGGTTATTGAAGAAGATGCAAAAGTGGTGCAACTCTTTAGTAAATTTGCCCCTAAATATGTACATTCTAGCTTTATGTACTGGCCTGTGTCATAAACAGTGCCTGTGTGATAGATGCCATTGATTATGTGAACAACACACTGTTTTACAGTCAGACGATTAAGCTGCAGAACACATACAAAAAATATTCATTGTTAAATGCCACAGCATGAATAATACATATGGATGACTCTTCCATTCTCCCTATCACAGTGGCTTTATCGCCACCAAATGCACTCTGTAAATCAACTGTGACGTTTGCACAGAAAAGCCCTGTTGGATAAAACATTCCTGATTCTAACACTTTTACTGACCCATAAAGCTTCAGGGGCCATTCCAGCACAAATTACCCAGCAGGATGCATCGCTAAAAATGAGACCGAGATATCCATTGCATTCTGGTCCCCTTGATTTAGGATTATTTGCATTCTGCCTGGCTTGACAAAGAGTCCATTCAAATTGTTTATGGAAGCATCACAGCCATTCCTTATGGGGAGAAAGACTGTAATAAAAACAGAACACCATTGTGGTGTTGGAAATATGTAAAATATGTAGATCTCTGAATTCTGTGGTATGACATATAGTTGGAAAAAGTTGAATAACGATGTTATTCGCAAGCAAATTTTTAGGGAGAATGTTAATCTTACTACTTAAATGAATTTCCCCTTTCGTGTATGTCATGAGTAGCATAATAGACAGTGTACTAATTTCCTGGCTCAGCATTTGCTGTGGAAATAGTTTGTGAAGAGGATTGAGTGTGTTTGAGAGTGTGGGGATGTGAATTTCTTGATAAGAAGCTAAAGCTGTCAGTCAGAGAAACTCGAATGGCAGTGACTTCATGGGGGATTTTTGTAGAAGCGGTTTCTCTGTTTGGATTGTGTCTATTTTTAAACTCTAGGGCTTTTTGGGTGGAGCGAACTCAGGAACTGAGGGCAAGAGTTCAGTGTCTCTGAGACTGGGCTTCTGAAGTCTCACACTGGAGAAGAGATACAGATAAACATTGTGAGTGAGTGAGTGAGTGAGTGAATCAGTGGGCTAATGAATGCATGAGCTGATAAGCGACTGATCAAATTATTTATACCCATTGGATAAGTGAACAAAATTATTAAGTGAGTAAATGATTAAGCAAATTATAGTCGTTGATTTAGTGAGTAATTTAATAAGTGACCAAATGACAGTCATTAACTGAGTGAGGGAATGATGGTGTTCATAAGTAAGCAAATGACAGTCAATGATTTAAGTGAGTGAGTGAATGAGTGAAAAAACGATAGATATTGAATGAGTAAGCAAAGGATTGAGAGAGTGAATGAGAGTGAACAAATATTAATCATTGACTGATTGAACAAATGAATGAGTGAGCTAATGAATGAGTGACTGAACAAGATAGCTATGTTTTACTGAATTAATGAATGAATAATTGATTGATGAACGAGTGACTGAGTATATGACTAAATGGATTAATGAGTGAATGAGTAAATTAATGACTGATTGAGTAAATTAATGAGTAATGAGTGACTGAGCAAGTGAGTAAACAAATGATTTAGTGAGTGAATGTGTGAGCAGGCTAATGAATGAGTGAATGAGTAAGCAAGGGCTGAGTAAATGACTACATAAATGACTGACAGCAAATGAGTGAGTGAGCGAATCAGAATGCTAATGAATGAATGAGCTAATGAGTGACAGCAAGTGAGTGAATGAGTGAGGCAATGCTAGTCATTGAGTGAATGAATGATTAAGTAATTGAGCAAATGATGGTCACTGAATGAGTAAATAAAAGGAATGAGTGAATGGTTGAGTAATGAGTGAACAAATCATTGTCATTAATTAAATAATTGAGTGAGCAAATGGTAGCCATTGAGTAAGTGAGTGAATGAATGAGTGTGTGAGTGAGTGATTGAGTGACCAAATCTGTTAGTCATTAAATAAAGAAGTAAATGGATGAAAGAGCAAGCCAATGAATATTTGAGTGAGTGAGTGAGTGAGTGAGTGAGTGAGTGAGTGAGTGAGTGAGTGAGTGAGTGAGTGAGTGACTTAGCTATGAGTGAATGAATGACAGCTAACAAGTAAGTAATGGAGTGAATAAACATGCATTGTAGTCAGAAAATAAGTGAGCAAGTGATTGAGAAAGTGAACAAATAAAAGAGTGGGCAAGCCCATCAGTGAGCATATGATTGGGTGAGTGAGTGAATTAATAATGAGCAAATGAGTAAGCATATTAAAGAGTAAGTGAGAGTGTGAGCAAAATAGATATGGGCGAGAATATGGAAGCAAACCTTGCAATAGCAAGTGGTCAGGAGTCCATCATTTTGGCTTCGTTAAGCTTTACTGGAAAAACACAATAACAAATGATGTCATAATGCTGAAACACTAAACGTCCATGTCATGCTGAGCTCCAGGGAATACATTTTTTACTGTATTAAGTATTACATCATAACCTTGCAAAGCCACAATATGAAACACCCTGCCAACACAAAAGGGCCACATCTAAACACACCACTCCTAAATATAGAACCCAGTCTGCTTAAATAGTCTGCAGAAGTGCAGCGTAGCAGTTTTATTTCTGAAGCCCTGGCTCACATTGTTGTTGACTTTGTCTATTTTCACAGTGGCCTGTGTTTCCAGTAGGGGTGTATTTATAGGTGGTTTACCCAGAATATGCCATGTGTAAACCATAAATAATTAGAGATACTTTCCTTACCAACATCTCCAACAAAGCAGGCTTTATTAAAACCATCACCACCATGGTCAACTTCCCTGCAGCCCAGTCCCACATCCTGAGCTCCTGCCCTGGCGGACAGGTTACGAGAGGAGGATCTTATTTGGAATCAACTAGAAAAATACTAGCACTAAATACTAAGCTGAGTAGGAGGTGGTTATATCTCATGAAGTCCTGTAAGATTAAAACCATATGTTTGGTCAGAACTGTCTTTTTCCCAGTACCGCATCTGGACTTTCACCATTAATGTATGGACTATGCAGAGTGGGTTGTTTTGACAACATGTAATTGCCAGAGACGTTTAGATAAAGACTGAGGAAGAGTAATTGTATTTAGGATGAGGTTGCGTATATGTATGTGTGGTATCTCACAGGCAGGAGAGAGAGGGATGTTGTAAGGTCAGTGCAGTGCACACAGCTCCATTAGTGAGTGTTATGACAGGAACTGCTGGGGTCAGACCAGGACAGTGTCAGCTGTATATCTCTGATTGCTGTTTGATTGCACATCTGCCATATTTACACTGCTCGCACTGTGAACGCTCTTTGATTATAAATGTTTTTATTCTCTATTAACTCATTTCCTCTCGCTCAAGGTCAAACATGCTCCATTGTTATCCTTTTTTATTTGTACAGGTAAACTTTTGAGTGCAAATAATCTGGATATGTTCTTGAAAGCTTTGTTGAAATTTGTCCATGAAGCACTACACATTTGCCTGCACACTATATGATTTTTTTAAAAATAGTTATCTATGCTTTCAGTAAGTCAACAAGGTTGCTTGTTAATGTTGAGTAGGAGTTGTTTAACTGCAGCTTTCGCGACTGGAATCTACGCAGCAGAAAGAGTAACAAATGTGGTCAGCCGATTAAACTGTCATTATGTGTGCCTGGCATGAACTGACAAAGGTGCCAGAAGGAAGCTGTGCCACCTGGCGTAACTTGCCAGAAATGACCCGTCATGGAGAAAAGCCTGGCAGCTTGCTATCATACCTGTGTCCCGCTGTTTAAATAAAAAGACAACTGTGTGCGCGCATGTGCGCTTGTCAGTCTAAATGGCCTTTTTCCCTATGGCTTCCAGGCTTGTATGTGAGGGACTGTTTGTGTCTGCATGTGTAAGCATACGTTGTTAAAACTGTGTTTGGCTCCAGTGCAGCCGTGAATTTTGGCAGGGATGTTGCTTATACCATCAGTGCATGCTGCTCAGTGTGTGTGTGTGTGTTTGATCTCTCTTATGGCTAGAACTACTGCTCCCTCCTGGCCAGCTCAGTCAGTGCACTCTGGCTGATTGAGTTCAAATGCGAGTTTGACATCTCAACCGGCTGTAGGCATAAGCCCAGGCGACTTCTTTTCTGTATGGCTGTCAGAGAGCTTTAAGTCGGCTGTGTGGGTGGAAACCTCACTGCTGAGCTCCCGCCCTTTCGTAACCCCGTCCTAACCCTGTCCTAAACCTGTCTGACAGCCTCGCAGATGGTGGGGAAAATGGGGGTTAAAACCCAGAGGCCATATCACCGCATCCCCACGTTCCTGTCCTCCTACATCCCCTGGATCCCCCTGAAAGTCGGAATGACCTTGCGTTGCCATTCTATCATGCACAGAGGGAATGAAGGATTGGGGGATGTGAAAAACAGACTTTGGTCACATATGTACTTTAAATATTTTCTAAATAACTATTTGGGGAAAAATGATTTGGAGGATGTATATCAGCTCTTATCAGCTTTTAAATGGAGCATCCAGCTTCCTCAAATATGGATGAGGGTTGGATCAGATGGATGCCGTATTGGTTCCTGAGAGAGACTTGGGATATCTGGCAGGCTTGAAGTCTTAGCCTGATCCATGGATTACAAGTGAGGGGTGTAAGGAAATTCTGAATATCATCATTTTATGTGTATTATTTTATTTTCTGATGAAGCACATTAAAAACCTATATATATATATATATATATATAGTCATATTATTATTATTTACAAAAGTCAGAAAATCACACTGGAAGGCAACCTTTTCCAGAGTGTGGTTAAAGTGTCTCGCGTTCACCTGTTAGCAAGTCAAATAGACTAATCTTTTTTTTTTTACGACATTTATTGTACTGTCAGCAATTTATATATATATATATATATATATATATATATATATATATATATATATATATATATATATATATATATATATATATATATATATATATATATATTTATATATATATATATATATAAAAGGTGAATACTTGACACTGTAGCAGTTCTTCTTAGTTTTTTTTTTCTGGTGCACTAACTCTGCAGCATCTGATGCACTCAACCAAGTGTTTTAACGAAGACCTTGTGGTTCTAATGACCCAGACACGGAAGGGCTTGTATCACCCTGAAGGGGGTTATTCTGTTATAATAACCAGGTGGATTTATATTATCCTGCTTATATCATGGCTACTTCCCACATAAGTAAATAATTAGACACAAATTATTGATTTGAGTTGAAATATTTAAATGCGAAGCTCATGAACACAGCAGTTGTGAGCAAGCGGCAAGTTCAAACTAGACAGACATTCAAAGGATATATGTGCAGTCATACCACTTAATACACATCATTTCACCACTTAAATAATTACAGCAATAAGATTTAAGACAAAACTGTTTTAAAATCTTACCAGATTGTTAGTTATCTTATAATCCATTACAGCATACAAAACAATCGTAGCAAAATGGCACTAGCCCTGTTTGTATGAAATGAGAGAGTGTATGAAACGATACCAGGATGGCATAATTAAAAAAAAAACAGATTTAATATTTTATTAGCTAAAGAAATGCAAAGCTTCCATCAAGAAAACTTGTTCCTGGAAAGAGTGCAGTTACACGGATGAGCCTGTGTTATCAGCTTTTACCGGTTGTTATCGAGGGATAACATACCTCAGAATGTCACGCCTGACCACAGAGCCGTGTAATAATATTTATTAATTTTCAGCACTTTAAATACTGGAATGTGTTCATTTGCATGTTAGCTTATGAAGTGGCATTGAATTTGGGATTTTTGCAATGGTGTTAGTGCTGAAATTTGTGTATTATGACTTCCTACTTCTTAAATTAGTTCAGAATTGACTTTCACCCCTCAATTTCTGGTCCATTGCTGGTGTGCAATGCTGGTGTGCAAAACCTCTGCTCAAAACTCGAGGAAAACTGATTGATTGAATCACTAGAAATAAGTGAATCATTTTGCTCAGTGTGGACTGAATGACCCTGGCTGTGAAAAAGATCATTAAAAAAAAGAACAAATAAATGAATTCACATACTGTTTCTCTAGAAGGACTAGAAGGTATGAGGAGGAGCCTCATTGGCTAATATGTGATGCAAGCTTGTTGAAATCGAGTGGTACCCAACTAGCTTGTTCTGTATGGCCACCTCCACTTTTAATACCTGTCTGGATTCTGACAGTTTAAGCAATGGTGAAAGCTGCTTTTATAAAGAGCATCCAGCAGTGGATACATAGGCCATTTATGCCTATTAATGTGATTTATGGTTCAGGTGGTGAAATGTTAAGATTCTCTCTCACAGGATGAAGCGAATGAATGACCTGCTAGTTGGCATAGAGGTGAAGTGTGTGCATTAACAAAATTAAGAGATGACTCATGTAACCAATGATGCAAAAGTAAGAGCTTGTAGCTAGCTATCGCTCATATTATATATATATATATATATATATATATATATAATATATATATATATATATGTGTGTGTGTGTGTGTGTGTATATATAAAAGCCAAAGCATATAGACATTATTATTACATTATTTTATATAGAGTTTTGGACATGTACAGTGTATACTCCAGCCACATTGAAAAGAAAACCTTCAATGATCTTCCTGATCTCATACCATGTTAGTCTGAATTGAGAGCTGTATTATGGACTAAACCAATGGGACCAGTGCCCTGAGGCCTCAGACTATCAGACTGCATCTAACCTCATGGCCAGAGACTTCCAATAGAAACTAGGCCCTTAAAGCATACAGTGTAATTTGACCACTAGGTCCCCCGTGCCCCTCAGCATGCAGCACAAAATAAGGCCCCCAGCTACTATTTTTAGTCATGTAATGTTAGCCTTTGAAACCACAAGTTTCATTCTTTTTTTTTTTTTTTTTTGCCTTGTCTCTTAACGTATGATAATGTGTGTGCCAATGGGGAGCCTCCAAAGATGAGATGCCCAGGAGCCTCACAGGATCATGATCCAACCCTGCATTCATTATTGCTGCTACTAAAATTGCCCAAGGACAGCCATGGAGTACCTGCTCATTTTCAGTTTTTCAACTCAAGTTCTGTTTTTTATTGTAGAAAATGATGTTTTGAGAAAGCAATCGACTAAAATTCAAACATTCATCAACATGCTGCAGTAGTACATTTTAACGTTAATCATTTCCGCACCAAAGGAAGCTGCCGCCTTCTGGTGTTTTTGCCGTCTGGCAATCCATTTGCATCTTTCATGCACTGCTAGGGTTAAGCATATAAGATGAAAGGAATTATTACCACGCATTTGAATATCATGTTGCAATCTCTCCAGCCACCCCCAGATTGATCGATTGCTTTGTTTAGCGTTCATAAACCCATCTGTAATAAATCTATTTTCCCCCTCTCCTTCTCGTTCCATTTATTTAGGCATAATTATGCATTAATTGACGCATGGCTGGTTCTGATTGTGTCAAACGATCCATGCGTTTAGTTGGAGATGTACAGCGCACAGCCCAGATGCTCACAATGGGGAACGTGCTCATTAGCCTCCCGGTCCAAAAGCCTCAATGACTTTCCTTTGTGTGTCTGTAGATGGCTTACTCTACAGGGACGGAGTTATCTTGATGAAAAAAGGTGAGCGGTGGTTATAATGTTCATCTAGACAAATGGCTGTGTGCCACCCCATTGTCTGCTCTCATTGAGTTCTCCTGCCATGGCCTACTATTCTAATCTATATGCGAGCACTACACAATGCATAGATAATGGTTAACGCCTTTTAACCTGATGGCTCTGACTGCGACTATGTATGTTGAAAAAAAATGGCTACTTGTTTCAAGACATTTTGCAATTATACAACATTTTGCAACATACATAGAGTAAATACCCCTATTATATTACTGTTATTATTATACCCTATTATTATTATCTCACAATTGTGAGATGTGAGGTCACACTATAAATTCTAAATTTTAAATGACAATGTATTACTGTAGGTCACACACTGCAAGATATAAAGTATCAGTTGTAAAATATAAAGTTACACTGTGAGATATTAAGACACAGTTATGAGATACAAAGCCACAATTGTGAGACAAAGTTGCAATTTTGAGAAACAAAGTTATAATTTTAAGATATGAACTCTTAATTGTCCAATATATATTTTAACAATTAAGAGAAAAAGTCGCATTCACATGTATAAAGTAACAATTACTGGGGGGAAAAACAGCAATAGTGAGATATAAAGTTCCAATTGTGAAATATAAAGTCAGCAATTAGAAGAAATAGTCACTGTGAGATATGAAGTCACAATTGTGATGAAAAAGCAGCAATTGTGAGATATAAAGTTGTAATTTTGAGAAAGTTGCAACTATGATTTAAAGTCACAATTATGTGGAACAAAGTCACAGCTCAGGGATATAAAGTCACATTGTAAAGTTTAGGAGAAATAGTCACATTGTAAGAGACTGTATGGTCACGAGTATGAGAAAGAAATTGTAGGAAATTAAAGTAAGTTCAGATAAATAAATCAATACATTTTGAACTATTATGTCACATTGCGAGATATAGAGTCACAAATACGAGAGAAAAAAAAACTGCAGTTGTAAGATATGAAGTCATGTTGTGAATTGTAAAGTGGCCATTATGAGTAACAAAGTAGAGAAAAACACAGAAACTCACAATTCTGTGCTAAATGCTACAGTTAATATTATATTTATCTTTTTTTATTTTTTGCAAGGCCTCCATATTGAACACACTCTTATTTTGTAAACACACTGTCTGTCACTCATTTTCAGCTCTCATTGATTATGACCCCTGGAACTGGTGCACATACTGTACAAGCTAATAAACTAGAGCTACTCTCCATGTGGAAAGCCTTGACCCTGAATAACTGAATGATTAATAAGAAGTTGAGCGTTGCTGTTTTGATGTGGAGATGTAATGAGAGGGGATGCGTTTACCTTGCCCTAGGCCTCGCTGGGAGGTAGATGAACCAGATGCACGTCCAATCCAGTACCTCAGTCAGTGATTGGCTTTCTGTAAAGATGAATGCTCTATGAGACTTGATTCAAAACGCATGGCCCCCATTCCTCACCAGGAGTCAACATTTGATCACAGAGGCAAATAAAACTGAAAGCAAACAGACAGGTTTGGAAATATATGAATAATAATAATACTTATAATAATGTTTTGGAAAGATTGTGAGTTTGAGCTATTTGAGCTGGTCCCGACTGACCCGTGTAGTGTGGTCACTGTTAAGTGTTGTTTTCTATCTGAGCTTAATTCAATCCTTGGATGGATGACCTCACTTTACCCACATGTCTTTCTAAGGTGCAGACACAACATGGACACAGCACACTATGTTTGAGCATGTGTGTTTGTGTTTGAGCTTGTGAGAGTGCATTAAGGGCTTTCATTTCGACCTAGTGTCACCTGCCACTTGTGTTAGCTTTAAACCTACTGACCCCCATCTCCCAGAGTAAATCTGCCACTGTCACAGTCTGCATCAGTCAAGGCCATGTATCAGTGAACATATACACAAACCTCTCTCTCAGCCTTCAATCCCCTAACCGAAATTCAACCACAAACGGCAGACAAAACAGTAGCATCATCCACACTGTATTGCTGTTTTAGTTGGAAAAGTGAACTCTGACAAAATACTTGATTCAAGTTCTGTAGCATAACGTCACTTGGGAACCAATGGATCCTTTGCAATGAATGGGTGCCGTCAGAATGAGAGTCCAAACAGCTGATAAAACATCACAATAATCCACAAGTAATGCAATAAATTCACAAACTTTGAGTATTTAATGAATTCATCAAGACGTTTTTAACTTTAAGTCCTCTGTTCATAATTTTGCTCTCTGCCATGAATCAGAGGCATAATATGCGCATATCAATCACAGTTTACAAATGAAATCAGTCCAAAACAGCTTTAAAAATATATTTTGGTGGATTTTGATGTGAGAGGTCTTTTTCACTGAAGGAAGCGTTATTATGCATAGAGGACTGGTGTTTTGGTCAGAAATGATGATTTAAAGTTAAAATGCCTTTGGATTTGTTTCTTACAGACATGAAGCTTTTCACTTCATAAGATGTTAACTGATGTACTGGAGTGGCGTGTTTTACTTACTGGATTATTGTGATGTTTTTACCAGCTGTTTGGACACTCATTCTGATGGCACCCATTCACTGCAGAGGATCCATCAGTAAGCAAGTAATGTAATTTCTCCAAATATTTTCAGATAAAGAAACAAACTCATCTTCCTCTTGGATGGCTTGGCGGTGAGTACATTTTTAATACAGTACAGTTTTTAAATTTTTGGGTGAACCACTCCTTTAATGTTCAACATTCTGGCCATCTTCAAATTTCTGTTTTCATTTCACAATAACTTGTTTCTTCACTGGCTTCACCTTTCCATCTTCCTATCTTCCATCTTATTGTTCCTACACACCTAATTAAATTATCTCATCTGTTAACATTAAAAAGCACTTTGCTTCACGGACACCTGGCCAATGACATGCTTAATGTCATTTACCTGAGCAGAACATGTTGCTGGAATAACATCCTGGAATAGCATGCATTTCAGACAGTTTCATTGCAGGGTTGGGTTTAGTGCCGCATTTAGGGGTCTCAACAGTTTTCTTTTCAACTTTAAATTATTTGCTGATTTTGGGATGTAAAATCAGCAACCGCATTTAATTATTTATTTATTTGTTAGTTTGTTTGTTGAACTCTAATTTCTAATGTAATAATCATAGATTTTGTTTCTCATAATGCATTAAGGTGTTTACCATACCATTCACCATATACTTGTGTAGATTATTTGACCTAAACCCGTGTGTTTAATTTTAAATGGTGATCAGGTTGGCTACCATGATTAACTATGTCAAACCACCTTCAGCTAAATTCATAGTTTAAAAACTTAGACATGAGGTGCATCTAAGGGCCTTAATATAGTTGGGACACTGTGTAATTAAACGTTTTACATGTACAAATTTACACCCCTGGGTTTTAGATTGGGATCAGTTTAGGGCTTGTGATTGTTCAATAAGAATGCTGTTGCAGGACTAATAATATATGTTCATCTGAGATCATTTCCTACTTGAGTAAATCATGCTGTGCCCAGTGGGCACAGTGTCACTTTTATAGCTCACTAATACATTAAATTGTCACTGTGTTTTAGACAGATGCGCAGTATATATAAAGTATGACAGAAGAAATAAAAAAAATATATATTTCATCACATTTGGTGTTTCCATGATTCTTGTGTTTGTCTAGCAGCAAGACTTGACATTTGTGTGTGCCGTGCTATGTGTTTGCCATGTACACTGTATGATTTAGTTCACAGACGCTCTTGTTTCTTAAATGCATAGTAATTTATTTTTTATTATTATTATTTTTTATATAAACTTACCTTTTCTCTATTTTTTCCCCCCTCTTGTGTCTTCTGGTTATGGTCATTAATCTTTCTCTAATTTCTGAAAGTTTACTGTAGTCGTGGGAGCTACTCTCCTCCTGTTTTTTTTTTAAAGAAACCATTTCACCTAGTTGCATCATAACTTAATAGATAAGGGTCATTTCTCTGGCTCCTGGTATTCCTTGTGACTTTAGCCATTCATTAAAGTGACTTGACCTTCATACATTAATAATCTGTATGTCTCTCCAAAGCCCCAGCATTGAACTCCTGCTTGGGTCAGTTTGGCACAGATTTTGTGTGTACCAATATGTTAATTAGTCTACCTGGAAGGAGTTGTGAAATAAAAACTCTTTCTTGTTTACTGAAGACTATGTGTTACTGCAATTGGCGGAAGAATGGATATTACAGTACATGTGTTTGGTTTTAAAATTTCTAAATTACTTGATAATCTTGTTATGTATTATTATTACTGCAATGAAGGCTCCAGTGAGTTTTCACATGCTTATAAAACAAACCAGAGCAGATTTCCAGTGATCATTTGCTGGAGGCCAGACCATGCCCGCAGAGCACATTTAGTCTATCTGGAGAACTTTATAACATTATCCTGGAAAAACCTATTAGCATTCTGACTGAGTATGAAAAGGAAGATTCAAATGCAAGCTTAATTTAAAACAGATCATGGTCAAGACAGGCAAGGTTGAATACCAGCAAATGACAGAATCCAAGGCAATGCAAAGAGTAATCCAAGAAACAGGCAAAGGTCAGGGCAGGCAGCAAAACATCCACGAAAACAAGGCAACTGTCCAAGATCAGAATCCAAGTGAGCAGTCCAACGTTGCAAAATAATCAAGGCAAAAGCAATGGCAATGGAAATGGCAATGGTAGAGATGGTGCGTTTGACACTCAGGCTCCGAAGCCCGTTTACTCTAATGAAGCAGAATGATTCTAAATACTGTGACGAGGCTTGTATTAAATCTCTGTGATCATGTGACAGATGACATTTGAGGTTTCAAATGTCACAATGAAACAGCAGAAGCGAGGTGACTGATTTGAATCTTTGGCACGGTGTCATTCATTATAAGGAGATGCTAAATGCTTGGTGCTCTCTCCATGCTTCATAGTAACATAGTAACACTTTCATGTGTGGACAATGATTCTCAGAATAAAGACAGCTGCTATTGCAGAGTATTGCTTTTTTGGTGAAACTGGGATCAGCAAGCTGTGTGAATCATTTGAAAGTGGCTGCTATAATTGCAGCTGACCACTAGATGTCTGGCTAGGGTCTGTCTTTGAGGTTTTAAAGCTTTGAATATTTTTTGGTACAATCAGTAGGGATGGCTGATGCGAAACAGAAATTTCACCATGGTGTCGAGATCCTGAAGTGCAGATATTTCGAAAGACTGCTTCGAAGTGCGATTCAAAACATCCATGTCACGTGACTAAGGCGAATCGAAGCATCCGGCATTTCACAAGTGTTTTGAGACCCGAATCTGCTTTTGATCCACAAGGTCAGGAACAAAACAGAAAATTGCACGTCTGTCTTAACCTAATTCTTACAAAGTATGAAAGTGGAGTTAATGCAGCAGAACAATTAATATTTTTTTTATAAAAATCAAATTTATATGTAAAATAATGTCAGAAGTTGTAACTTGATGTCTTTTATTAATATTCACACATTAATGTTCAATATTTACAAAGCGTTCATTCAGTTGTCAGAGAGATGTTACAACAGAACAATAAAAACACAACTTCTAGATGCTTATTATAATTACATGCATGCTTCACCAAGCGTTCAAACTAGTAATCAGTTCTTAGCACGTTATGGAGGAAGTTGTGGCCTAGTGGTTAGAGAGTTTGACTCCCAACCCTAGGGTTGTGGGTTCGAATCTCGGGCCGGCAATACCACCACTTAAGCTGCGTTCAGACTGCACGATATTGGCCCAGTTTTTGGCTCGCCAACAGGTTTTGAGAAATCGCCGACAAATGCCTGAAATCATAGGCAAATCTGAGCTTGCTCATGTGAGTGACAATCACGCAGTGTGAATGAGCAAAGACACGATCTGAGAGAATCTGCAACAAGTCGCCGATGCCCGTGAGATATTTGGCATGCTAAATATCTGGAACTGTCGGCGATTCAAAATCATGCTGTCTGAAAAGTGTTCTGACTGAAAACTACATCGGCGATGACCGACAGCCAATGAGAGAGCAAGATAGAGACCAGTGGAGAGTTCGGGGAGGAGTTATAGACCACAATATCAGCAAGCATGGCTTCATTTCAGAAAAAGGCTTTCTTCTCTGTCTATTTGGACCCATGAAATGGAAGATAAATTAGTATAAATTTAGCAGGAGCACCCTTGTCTGTTTGACGTTTCATCTGAGCTATCCCAGTGTCACGTGAAAATTCTGGTCTTGCACTTTTGATATCGCGTTGTTTCCTTGTCACATCTCGCGTGTGTTTGGTTGTGAAACATAGTTTGCGAGTTGTCGGTGAGACATAGTTTGCAGAGTTGTCGGTGATTCTTCCTATTGTAAAGTCATGCAGTGTGAAACCTTCTGTCGCCGATCCATCATGCAGTCTGAACACAGCAGTGACTGAATGCTGGCTAAGATAGTCATGCATTTTGAAAAGAACGGTGACCCGACTACTTTGAAAATCGTGCTGTCTGAACTCAGCTCTAGGTGCCCTTGAGCAAGGCATTGAACCCCCAACTGCTCCCCGGGCGCCGCAGCATAAATGGCTGCCCACTGCTCCGGGTGTGTGTTCTCAGTTTGTGTGTGTGTTCACTGCTCTGTGTATGGCACTTTGGATGGGTTAAATGCAGAGCACGAATTCTGAGTATGGGTCACCATACTTGGCTGAATGTCACGTCACTTTCGTCACTTTCACTTTCACTTTCACTAAATGGAGTCCAGCGTGCAGTCTAGAGGAGCATATGGGCACTCCAGCTGGAAATCATGACACATTGATAAACAATTAAACTTAAAGGCATCTGTACTGTAGAAGAAAACTGGCTATATAGCGACATCTATTCAAACCAGTGTTGGGGAATACTCTGAAAATGTAGCTTGACCAGCTACAAAATACTCAATAATTAAAGTTGTTAAGCTACATTCAAGCTACACTTTTGAAAAAGCAGCTACACTACAAGTTACTGTCAAAAATAGCTAGCTACATTGAAACTGCTTAAAAATATATATTATTCTTTATTTTATACAATTAGCATTACAAATAACTAAATAATTATTAAGGAATAGCTTTAAGTTAGAAAGTAAAAAGTTATAAGTTAAATATTTGGGGTTTATTTAGAGTAGGGTGAATTCAGGTTGATTGGGACACTTTTCCAAGTCATTTCAATGACAGAAAGTGTCCCAATCATTTGCTTTTGTAAACTATTCAAAACACACAATGATGAAATACTGTATCTTTAAATAATTATTTTTGTTATATTAGTATATTGCTACAAATGTAACCCCAGTGTAAGAAACAAATTAATGCAACATAAACTGGATATGGAGGGGTCATAAAATAAGCAAGTTAAACTCACAACACATGCAGTATTTACTGACTTTAAGTGGAGACGTAAATCAGCTGCACGTGTGAACACTGCGCTTTGCATGAATCCTAATTACTGAAAAAGGAGTGCTGTTAATGTGTCAGTTTAGTAAAATCAGTTTAAAAAGCGGCACTATTTATAATAGGCTTATATCTCAAATAAGCCACAAGGAAGAAGGAGGCAGGGACCGGCGAACATTGAAATCAAAACTTTAATGTTAAAATAAACACAAAACAGCACGACAGCCCTTCACGGACGACTGCCGCTCACAAACAAAACCAAACACAAAATAAAGCCCAGGCCTGGTCCTCTCTCTTTTATATTTCTCCGATCTCCTCCGTGGAATTCGAGACCGGTGAGTGGAGCAGGTGTCGCTTATTTCCAAATCACTCCACCGGCCTCGCTCCGTTCCCATGGCTCTTGGCCCCGCCCCACTCATCACATACCCCCATCGCCCCTCGCAGGCCGGGGAGTACCTGCTAGACTGTGCTCTACTCCCCCAGAACACACACTGGGTAAAGCCAGGTTCAAAATTCTTGTTTCATTTATTTGACACATTAGTTGAAGGTTTTTACAGACAGGATTGTGGATATTTCTTATCACTCCATAAATCAGAAAATATTGCCAAAAGACAGGAAGAAAAAAAAATCCCATAACTTTAAGGTTGAAACTATGTTTAAAAATCAGGCGATTGAGATTTGAACAAACCTTTCTGAAAGAAAAAAAAAAAAAAAAAAAAAAAAAAACTAACAAACAAGCCTTCATAGAATAGATAGGAATAGAAGTGTAAATATAAATAAAACTTGTAAAGTGCTACCAAAGTGGAGAAAACAAAGCCAAAACAATCATAAAATTTGCATATTGCAAAGGCCTAATCTACAGCTCCACATTTCTGATGTACTTTTCCAAAGGTTACTCACATAAGATGTGACAAAGCAAGGCTGACTTCTATATGATTATTTGCAAGATCTGATCCTCAGCTTACCGCATTTAGAGTGCTCAAACGCACCGTCTGGAAAATGTTTCATGAAGCCTGAATTCCAAGACCCCATATACCCCGCAGAAACACACTTGGCCCATGTATAAGACCCAGTAAGGAGGATTTCTGAGCTGGCTAAAGTACTGCCTTTTGGAGAGGTGCATTTTGGCTGACATCTCTTGAAATTGCCTCCTCATGTCTTTCTTATCTAATTCAAAAGTCTTTTCCAAGAGATTTTCTTGCAAAAAGCAGCCAGCCAGATTTCCTTGCCAAATTGCATGCTCCATGCTTTTTAAGTCGGGGCAAAATGTCATGTACTTATTTTTTATTTATTTTTTTTGGATCCCTGCTGTAGTTTTATTGACTGGCTCTTATGTTATCAGAGCCACACAGCCTGTCTGCAACCCTCCGGAGGCATCAGGCGTTTGGGCAGACACTCTCAGGTACAATGCTGGCTGGCCCAGACAGTTCAATCAAATAATTATGGAGCTTTGCCCACTCTTAGCATGAGCTAATGAATGTAAATGACTGATTTGTATGCAGTCTGTACGCATGGCTTAAGTAGTACTGACCTGATAAGTACTAAAGCTCTCGCCCCGCGGTGATGAACTTCTTTCACACTGAGTAAAGATGGAAGCATTGTTTGAATGAATGTGTTCCTAGACCGGTCTGCTTTTGCAGGAATTTTAAACAGTACCGCTGAAAGGTGCACATCAATAATACTTACTGCTGATTTAATGGCTGAAAACATGTCAAAGCTCTGCAGCAGGGATTTGAAGTGTACGCTGCATCGTGCTTAACTTTTGAAGTATATGCATTGCCCTAAATTACATTCAAAGAGGTCACTGAGTTTTCTTGGAAGTACTCCATAATTATTACCATAGTACACAGAACTCAGATGACCTTTTAAAACCATGGATAGTTTGTCCTCGTTTGTCAGACGGAAACCAAATAGCGGTTCTCTCTTGAAGCCATCTCAAACCTATGGTGCTATTGGATGACCTCTGACTTTTTGAAATGTTACAATCACCCAGAAGATCAAATCAGAGACAGCAAAAGTAAAAGAGGGCTTCTGGGATCCGGATATCTGATGTGCCGCTGTAATCAGGGCTGGTTGCAGTCAAAGCCACAAGTGCTGCATTGACCCTACTCACAGAACTAATGCTGTTGCAGACCAGCAGCATTATTTTTAGAAATAAGGGCACATAGTAGTGAACATATTACTGGCCCCTGCGTACTAAGCTGCTGAAAGCAGACTTGAGAGTGGTGATGTTCCCTTGGTGAAATATCTTGGGTTTGGATAATTCACCTATTTAATTTATATAGTGATTTATACCATACAAGTTAATTCCAAAATAATAAAATTATAGTTCTACAGTTGGCTGCTTAGCTGAATCATATTATGGTTACATTTTGAGTACTCAAGAAAGACAAACGTGTTAATGATTATTGTATTATATTGTTTAATTCACAAATGTTACAGTTTTAAAGCTGCACTTCAGCATATTATCTTTAAAAATGAGTTAGACTTATATTCATGTGTGAATGTTCTTTATATGATATTCTCCTATGTATTTTTATATATTTTTATACAATTAATGAATTATTTCCCTGATATAGTATGTAATTATTGTAATTCAGTCTATAAGGACATATATTTTCATATTTGTTATCCTGTAATTTTCTGTGAAAGATCGAATGCAATAGATAAAGTTTTATTCGTAATATCAAATATTAATACATATTATATGTAACAAAGTCAGAAGTCAGAAAGAGCTTTATTACCAAAAATGTTCACACACACAAGGAATTTGACTTGCTGACAGGAGCTTCCAGTGCAGAAGAAAGTATGGACATAGATAAGACACTAATAAGAAAAAACAGAACTATAGAGACAAAAGTGTAATAAATGTTCTTCAACAATGCTCTTTGACTTCTCAATTGAGTCACTTTTCTTGTGTTCCTTTTTATTTCTGTGTTTTGAGAGAAAAAAAGTATAAATTTTTAATAACATTAAGTTTATTAAATAAAATAATTATGTATTTAATTCTTCTTCTTCTTCTTCTTCTTCTTCTTCTTCTTCTTCTTCTTCTTCTTCTTCTTCTTATTCTCAAAAGCTTATGTGCCCAGAACTTGTACCCATAAGCAAAAATGGCAGATATGAAATAAAATTTGTCAGTGGAGTCCTGCCCCAACCTAGCAACTACCATTGAATTGAGTTGAGATGAAAGGGAATGCTGATGGATAGAGCTTTTTCTAGGCCTCCTTAAGTAACCTTAATACTGATTAATATTGTATTATTATTTACTTATTTCAAATCAGTTTTAGCTGTATATGTCTCCTCCCATGCCAGAGACCCAGGTTCGAGACCCACTCAGAGCAAGGACGAGGTGTGGCAGTGAGGACCCGGGAGAGAGGGCTTACATATAGACTAATTCAGAAAGTTACTTGATATAGATGTGCTGAAACTATATCTTTGTATCCTATTTACCTCTAAATGGTACATATTAATATCTTACAGGCATATATTAATACTTTAAAATTACATTTCAGTATGTTAAAGTACATATTAGTAAGTGCGCATTTTGGTATCTTTTGAAAAGTTACCACCCCAGTGACAGTTTTGAACCTTTTTTTTTTTTTTTTTTTTTTTTGAGAGTGTGTGATTTTTCATGCACATGCACTTTTTAAGGGCAGAAGTTTGTGTTACCTTGTTGTTTAAAGAGAGTGTGTGTATTTGAGGATGTATATGTGTGTCTGGTGTCTGAACGTGTCTGTGCATGTTTGTGGGTATTTATGCAAGTGCATGTGTGAGTGTGTGTTTGTGGTTTACTGGTTTGCACCATAGATGGACAGTTAGATAAGCTCCTCATGTTGACATTAGGGTGAGTATCTCAAACATACGCAGTCACTCAGATAAGTCCCTCATGTCAGCAGGAAGCTACAGAGAGAACACACTGTTGGGGGTGCACTGTCTCACTCCCAAATAGAGATAATCTAACAGAAAACAGACGTGCATGGGTAAAGGCCAGGAATAATTACCATAATGAATAATAATCAGTCCTGAGCTGTGTGTTAAGCAACTGAAAATAAAAATGTTAATTAGATTCTTTTGTAATAGACTGTTTGTGTGTGGATTTTGTAGCGCATACTGGGGTGTGTATGACACATATGATGTAATGACCTGCTAGACTGTCCCAAACAAGTTGAAAGCATTATATCATGAGGAATCATTGTCCCTCTATCTTTTCAGATAACGGTTCATTGTGGAACATTTTTGTAACATTCAAAACTCAATACAACCACCCCAAAACAGTTCTGTGTTTTGCACCTACTGCTCTGCATTTGATTCTGAACAATTCCAGCATCAGGAAATAGCAGCTGAAGGTTATCTATAACAAGATCCCTGATCATTTGGTTGTTATCTTAACAAATTGAGCAGCACAGAGTATTTGTGAATGTTGCAGTGCAATTTGGGTTTGCAAAACACCTGCTATTGAAGACTGGGGTAGTTAAAACCAATATATTAGACTTGACAGCAAGCCTACAATTTGATAATGTGTGCAAAAGACAGCAGTGTTTGCTAACTTAACTGTATTTTTTTTTTTTTCAGCATAGAGCCACCGTAGCTCTGCTCAATAAAAAAAAAAATCAATTTTTATTTATTTATTTTTTTTTTTTATTAAGCTTAAGCAATAATGGCATGTGCTGTTTGAACTTCATTCTCACATGCTGTGTGATTCACATGATGTTTGATTTGATTTGCCATCTCAGTCATTTTGACATAGCTGAGTGCTTTTTAAAATGTTGAGACAGACCAGTCTAAAATTGTGACTTTTAAAACTTAGAGAGAGAGAGAGAGAGAGAGAGAGAGAGAGAGGATATCTTACTACATGTACAAATTTTTTTTGATAATCCTCTCTCTCTCTCTCTCTCTTTTATTTTATTTTATTTTTTGTATTGTATGTAACTACTTTTTAAGATTAGCATGCCTGGGTAAACTTCTTTAAATTATGAGTGGCTTATAGTTTTCCCAACAGTCGATTTATCTATGAAAAAAAAAATCCTTTTGAACTGGCATAAGGAACAAATCATTCATGAAAAAGGTTAGGGCTTCAGAGGTGCCACAAATATTTCCACTACTTTTTGTGCAACGTTAAGCTGCTGTCAGACAGTTTGTGAAGTGTGTAGGTTTATTTTGTTTTATTATATATATATTTTTTCCTCAATAACCTCTATTACCCCTACTGTCTCACATCTGGAGAACATTTTCCTGCCTCACCATGGCCCTGTTAAATACAATCTGTAATCCATTTTTTTTCTTCGTCTTCTTCATCCCTCCTTCCTCTCTCATTCTCTCTCTCTCTCTTTCTAACCCTTCAACTTCCTCCTCAGGAAAGGCATATATTAGGGTGGAGCATTGGTGTGCTTCACAGATGTGCTGGACACGTTTTCAACACATGTAAAGGCACGTTTTTAAATGAGCCACGAAACTGTTTCATCCTTCTCACAGGCCTTTGCTCTACTTTTTAGTCAGCTTGCTAAGTCAGCTGTTGGTGTTCTGAATGTTTCTCCAAAATCAAAACACGCATCTGGAAATCTTTTAATCGTGCTTGTGTACACACTCTGAGAACTTCAGCTTGTCACGACTATCTCTTAAAGGGACAGTACACCCAAGAAAATTCACACTACTTGTTTCTTATTTAACTGGAGGAAAAATAATAATAATAATATACATATATAATAATTACTTATTATTATTACTACTAAATTTCTCCGTTCTTCGTGTTTGGAAGTTAAATCTGGTAGAATTTTACTTTTTGAGCTTCCCTCCCACACAGATACTGTAACACGTCTCTAACAAATGTATTATTATTATTATTATTATTATTATTATTATTATTATTATTATTATCATTATTATTATTTATTAATTACATTTACCAAAATGATGAAATCAGTGACATTTGAATTTGGACTTTGTCTTAAGAACTTATTACCATTTAATTTGAAGTACTTTGGTGGAGTGGCATTAAAAAAAAAATGTATAGATACGAAAACAGATACCATTAGCATTTATATATATATATATATATATATATATATATATATATATATATATATATATATATATATATATATATATATATATATATATATATATATATATATATATATATATATATATATATATATATATGAACAAATGAAATTCTGCCCTCTTAAATATGTGACCCTGGACCACAAAATCTTAAGTGTCAATGTTTTCTGACACTGGACAAGCCGAAAGCTGAATAAATAAGCTTTCCATTTATGTATGGTTTCTTAGGATTGGACAATATTTGGCCGAGATACAACTATTTGAAAATCTGGAATCTGAGGGTGCAGACAAATCTAAATACTGAGAAAACAGCTTTTGAAGTTGTCGAAATGAATTCTTAGCAATGCATATTACTAATCAGAAATTAAGTTTTGATATATTTACGGTAAGAAATTTACTAAATATATTCATGGAACATGATATTTACTTAATATCCTAACGATTTTTGGCATAAAAGAAAAATCTATAATTTGGCTGTTGCTAAAAATATTGGGCTTGGCATACTTGACATTAGTGCTTCTCTGTGACCTGGAAAAGTTTTGTTTTTCCATTTTCCAGTTTTATAGTACATCTGTTAGGACTATCATGGGTTTAATCAACGCAAAATATGTTTTCTTAGGCTTTCAAACATGAAGCTTGCGTGCCTACACTTGTTATTTTACAACATCAACCCTAACACACACACAGGGTTTGTGTCAGTTAATAGCCTCCCAACATGTCACGATCTGAAGATTTTGCTCGCTAACAGAAATCTTTGCAGCTGCACTTGCAGAGCTGCACATAAGCCACTGTACCACACTGCTGTCAGTTACACATTGAAGGACTAAAGTGACACTTTGCTTGTCACTAAAGTATAATTCAGCATGTACAGGTTTATTTCAACTCAGTGAAACACATGTAGGAAAAAGTGAAGGCTATACTGCACACATAACTGTGTACATATTTGCTTCAAATTTGAATCTTCAAAATATTTGAATCTTATTTCAGAAAATGCACAAAGATTCAGTAAACCACTGAAAAAACTAAAGCAAGTGGTTTTCATTTATTATTATTATTATTATTATTATTATTATTATTATTATTATTATTATTATTATTATTATTATTATTGTTATCTTTAGTGGTACTCTGATATGAACTAAAACTGAATGGAGAAAATAAAATGCATTTAAAGTTGTGCATTATATTTATACCTTGAGTGTTTGCTTTCTAAATGTCTCTTGAATTTGGCACAAACTATTTTCATTCAAGTTTATTACTATTATTACGATGATGATTATTATTATTATTATTATTATTATTATTATTATTACGAAATTAAATAGGCAAGGATAGTCAAAGCAAGTTTATTTATAGCACATTTCGTAGACACTGGTAATTCAAAGTGCTTTAATTAAAAGAAAAGAAAATAATCATGAAAGAAATCACAAAAAATAAAACAAGGAATTTAAATTTTTTTAAAATTATTGAAAAAGTGACTTAAAAATTATTTAATTTTAAAATTATTTTACATAACATACAGTGCAATACATAAAATACAGTGCAAAAAGTTCAGACATCGCACAGTGCTCATTCAATTAGTGCACAGCTAAACAAATGAGTTTTGAGTCTAGATTTAAAAGTGGCTAATGTTTTAGCACATCTGATCTCTTCTGGAAGCTGATTCCAAATGTGGGTGGCATCATAACTGAAAGCAGACTCCTCTTGTCTTGTGTGAACACTTGGTATTTCTAACTGACTCGATTCTAATGATCTGAGTGGTCTGTTAGGTTTATATTCAGTGAGCATGTGTATTTAGGTCCTAGGCCGTTGAGTAATTTATAAATGAGTAAAAGTACTTTAAAATGAATCCTAAATACAACTGGAAGCCAGTGTAAGGACCTGAGGACTGGTGTGATATGCTCAGATTTTCTGGTTCTAGTCAGAATCCTGGCAGCAGCGTTCTGGATGAGCTGCAGCTGTCTAATGTTCTTCTTGGGAAGGCCGATGAGAAGACCATTACAATAGTCCACCCTGCTGGGGATAAAGGCATGGACAAGATTCTCCAAGTCTTGACTGGAAACAAAATATCTAATTCTTACAATGTTTTTTAGATGATAGTATGCTGATTTAGTTACTGCTTTGACATGACTACTGAAACTAAGGTCTGTCTCCAGAATCATACCAATAATTTAGTTGTTATGAATTTGGTTCTTTCTCATTATTTGACTTAGTGGAAGCATTTACATGCTTAACAAGAGCGGTGCAAGAATTGAGCCTTGTGGGACTCCGCATGTCATGGATGTCCACTTATGTTTATGCTCTCCTATACTCACATAATAACCTCTTCCTTCTAAGTATGACCTGAACCATTTGAGGGCCATAACAGAAAGGCCGACCCAGTTTTCCAGTCTCTGCATAAGGATAAGCGCTGGTCTAAAAAAGAGGTGTGTTCAGGCGCATTGCTGGCGCTTTGCTATTTTTAGGAGCGAAAAATAGACTGCGCCATAGACCAAATCAAAACCTAGTCTAAAGTCTAAAGTCAATGGTGCAATATTTTTTATGTTATTTAAAGAGGGCGTTGGTAGAAAATGCACCTCTGGGCGCATTGACTTTGCTAATTACACACAGGGATGTGCATCACACAAACATGCCAAATATTAAAAACAAAAGGATTACAGTGTAAAAGAATATTATTGTGTAGGCTACACACATATGAAAATGTAATTATGGATAGTCATTGCGTGTATTAGAATTAGGCTACCTATTTGCAATTCAGCCTATTACTACTTATAATGATGAATTAAATTCTACTTCATCCCACACCTTCTTCACCTCGGGAAGCTTTGGTGGATTTCTGCTTGTCCCGTAGATGATCTGCTCACGCACTTTAACTTTGCACACGAGCAGATCAGTTTATTCGCTTGAGAAGCGTTCAATTTTTTCCGCCAACCAATTCCACCATGTAAATATAGATCTGCCATGGGTTCTCTCCCTCTTAAAGGGAATGGGAGATAACACTCTGATTGGTTTCTAATTGCATTGATATACATGTTTAAAAGAGCAGCTACACCTCCACCTCTCCTAACAGTCCTGCAGACACTCATGAAAGTAAAGTTAGGAGGGGCTGCTTCATTGAGGACTGTTGCACTGCAGTTTTCTTCTAGCCATGTTTTGTTTAGAAAAATAAAATCCAGATTGTTTGTGGATATTTAGTCATTGATTATAAATGGTTAATTTTTTTGTAAGCGAATGTTTAAGAATGCTAACTTGATGGCAGTGCTTTGTGTCTTTACAGCAATCTTGATGTATAATAGGCCGCAGATTAGATGAGTTAGCCCTTCGGCTTGAAAAGGCCTTAGACATTCTATCACATTATAAAACAGAAATAGCGAAAGCTACAGGCACACATATCACTGAGAGTTGCTATCAGTTTGTACTAATCACATAAAATGTTTATGTTCATTGAAAATTGTTTTCGTTATGCAAGTTGTAATATAACCATGCAGTGCTCCAAATTATTTAAAATCAAATAAAAAAAAGAAGTAAAGTAAAATTTCACTGATTTTAACACATTTTGGTATATACATTTACATATTGTTAAAGCATTTGTTATAGAGAGGACATTAAAATATCTGGGTGGGAGAGATGCTCAAAACAGCACAATTCTGGGAAATGTGACATTCAAACTCTTAAAAATTAAGAAAAATCTATGTAATACTACTGCTAATAGTAATTACAAGGAGATTATTATTGTAATTATTATTATTAATACATAGAAAACTAATACAATCCTAAAAATGAAGCATTGTAGGGGCCATGTGTTTCCATTCCATAATATTAGAAATGAAATTAATATATGAAATATATATATTATTGGCTTATAGTGCAGGCTGCACTGAACAGCCCACAAAATCAAATCCAACATTCATATTACAACAATGTGTGCATTCTATAGTCAATGTTGGACTCTTCATAACACACAGTGTTTATACTGTACATTACACACAGAGTGGAGTGATTGAATTCAGCCTAAAGACAAACATATGCAGGCTGACAGCATGACTAAAGCATACAGCATACTTTACACTCTCTGAGATCACACTCACAGTTACACTATACTGAGATATCATATTCAAGCATCACCCCAATCAGAAGCTGTCAGGAATATTATGAAGAGAGTGTGCATGAGCTGCTAGCACCTCAGTCAGATATGCAGACTTGATATCTTTACTCTGGCTGGTTATTGTTTAACAGCAGCTCACCAGAGTCAGGTCAGTTCATCTATCTTAGTGAATTGGTGGCCTGCATACCAGCGCATACACAAACGTTACAGTTTATGCAAACAGGGTCCACCTGCAGGCCATTTAACAGCACACAGCACAGACCAAGAGACAGAAAAGACAAGACTTTGGCCTGGAGAATTTGTCTTGCTTTGTCAGTTATTCGGTGCTTGTTGTTTCTCCAGAGACTCCTGAGAGCAACCCAGTCTGACATGCGAAGATGCGTTTCTGCGTCAACATCTTGAATGGTAACCAATGAAGGGCCTGGTTAAAAACTTGCAGATCCAAATCTGGCCGTAACCCACTGCCTTTCTTGGGTACGATGAAATAAGGGGCTGTAAAAACACATAAGCTGGAGGGACCAGCTCTATCGCGTCCTTCGCCAGTAGGACTGTGATTTTTGCCTATAGAATAGGGGCATTGGCTGCTTTCACTGTATTGAAGCAGATAGCAATAAGTGGGGCAGTGAGGTGGAACACAGGGACCCAACTCAGGTGGCTTGTAAGCGGGCCGGAGCGGGGTGTGAGTGTGGGGTGCAAGGCTCACCTGGTTCCACAGGTTGGCAGAGGGTGTGTGAGGAGGGCCTTTGTTGATGCTCTCGAACCACCTGCTGCTCCCATTTGGTGAAGGAGGAGGATGAGTGAGGTCCGGGGCTTGGACGTCCGTGACTCTCTGTGCCCTTCCCGGACAGAGAGATAGAGAAAACCGCTTTCATGTCGAGAATCTCCAAATTTTCTACCCAGCACTCCGGGGGAGGTAGAAGTGCCTTTACCATCCTCCAAGAGCAGCTTCCTCCCTCTCTGGGTCACCCGTCCTGGGCCTCTCGCTCTTCCGCTCACCCCCAGGTCTGACGAGGGCCTGGACATGTGTGGCGGCATGTTCCATGGCACCACTTGCTGGAGGCTGCTGCAGATGCGGCGCGGGACCAGACGCAGGGAGCCGGATTCGGGACCTAGCAGGATGGGGCTCTGTCACTGGCGGACGGGTGGAGGTAGCAGCTGTCTGCCGGGACACGGTGCTTTGACGGGCATTAAGAAACTGAACTTTGCCCACCTCCCTCATATCGACCAGACATATCCATTTTTGGTGCTTCTGGACCATCATGGTGTTCATCGCACAGTCTAGAGACCGCACGGTGATCTTCGTTACTGGTAGCACAAGGTCAGTAGCGGTATGGAGTTCTGAGAACTTCTGGGTCGTGACCACCCTCATGCAGGTCCTTCAGTGCCTTGGCCTGGTGCACCTGCAGTAATGCTGTGGCGTATAAGGTGGAGGCAGCTTCTCCACAGGCCCTGTAAGCATCACCAGACAGGCCAGACAAGTACCTAAGGACCAGGGAAGGGAGGCACTGAGCCACCCCAAGAAATCAATCATCCAACCTTGAAGGCTCGGGACGCGGTGGATTTTTCCACTCGAGCCCTAGCTTTTCAGTGGCACGGAAAAGCATAGCTGACATCTCAGGGAATGAAAATGTAAAAAAAATATGTCTTGTATATTTGCAGTTGGAAATTTACAAAATATCTTCATGGAACATGTTCTAAACTTATAATTCTAATTTTTGGCAAAAAAAAAGGAAGAAGAAAGAAAGAAAGAAAATCTAAAATGTTGAACAATACAATGTATTTTTGGCTATTGCTATACATATACCTGTGCGGCTTACTGTATGACTGGTTTTGTGATCCAGGGTCACATACTGTATATTCATGTTACATTTTGACATGTGAGTTCCACTTTAATAAATATGGTGCTTTGTATTTTAAGTGCTGTTAGAGTTGAATGAGCCAAGGATTTTTTAATGCAGAGTCAAAATCCAAATTTTGACATCCAATATGTTTTCATAAACCCTTGAAATTTCTATGGGACAATACGTTATATAAGCCCATATCATGGTGCTGTTTAATGGAGTGTCTATTTACATAAGTGCAAATAACCTGCCTTGTTGACATATAGGCTATTTACAGTAACTGCACCCACCAGTGTCTGGTTGGGCCACACAAAAGTTAAAATGTCACGCACTATATAGCAGTTGTAATAGCGCAAAAAGTAAGGCAGATAAACATAGCTTTTGACATTACTGACCCAATGTTTATTCCGCCTTTTTCAGGACTTGCTCTTCTGCCTTTTACCAACACATATCAGATCAGAAAGGCGTTTACTATCAATTGAAGAAAATATTTGAAAACTGGAAATAATGTGCATAACGAATGTTTAAAAATTAAGTATATCGAGATTAGCGGTGCATGGAAGGCTTTATTGTTCCATATGATTACAAATGTGATACATTTAATAATTTTAATAAATGTAGTCATTTACACCCTACATTACTGCATCCTGCTAATGCACAACAAAACAGTGTTCCCTGAGTTGCAAACAGTATCTGCCACTATTTTTAAGTATAAATTGTATATTACTACTATTTACAAAATAATTTTGCAAAACAAATTACTATAGTTTAAATACAATCTATTGCTATTTTTACTTCATGTAGACGAAAACATTGCTAAGAAAATACTTCTGTTTTCAATTAGTGTAAACAGCATCTAATATATGCTACTTATATTACTTGCTTCAGTGCAAATAGCCGCTGCCTTCTATAAAGGAATAAACATAACTTGCAAGCTTTGTAGTAATGGACTAACGAAAACCTCATTTTGAACAATTTACCATACTATACCAATGCCATAAGACTTTTGAACTTTGCACATATTATTAATGTTGAATTTGTTTCACAATGCTATTTCTCACCACCGTGTAAACAATATTTAAAGCTAACATTTTGGTTTCATACAAGAGTTCTGGTCTAACGATATTACTTACTTTAAAGAGCTTTTACTGCAGCAGGCTATTAAAATGACACCTAAAATTTGCATAACCATAAAAATGACTTGACCTATTAATGGTAATAATAATAATAATAATAATAATAATAATAATTAGTACTACAGTAAACTGTCCAAAATTTGGATTTTGTTAGACCATTACCTCTGTTATAAAATCCCTAGCATTAACAATCGTCCATAGTAGCCAAGAATGGTAGTTAGAGCATTTCTGTAGTGTTGTGGGCATGAGCGCTGCACAAGATCCCGGGCCCTATGCATAGGCAGTCCTAATACCCCCTTTTAATAGCCACTTTAAAAATGATATGTAATAATTTATCAAAATTAAATGTACAATAAAAACAATAACAAATATAAGTAATTTTTAATTAAAATGTAAGAATGTAGAACGTAGAATTCAAAAATAAAAACGTAGAATTCAAAAATACTGCATAAGAATTTAAGTATGTATTTAATATATATATATATATATATATATATATATATATATATATTAGGGGTGTAACGGTTCACAAAATTCACGGTTCGGTTCGATACGATACACTGATGTCACGGTTCGGTTCGGTTCGGTTCGATACGTTTTAGATACAGCAAAATGTAAAAACATCTCAACTTTTCAGAATGCCGCAAGCGCACCGCGGGTCATGTGACAAGAACTAACCAATCAGCTTCATCCTTTCCCGTAACAACGTTGAGAGCTCAGCCAAGATGAAGGATCAGCTGATCATAGTTGTATATGGATTGCAATTTTGAAATAAATTTAGTAGCAGAGCTACTGCAAGCGATTTTTAGAGCTGCAAATCCATTTATCCTTCGCTGAAATTTCCGCGTCTCATGGAGAGAGCACGTCATTGTTGCTTAGCAAAGACAGACGCCTCATGAGCGCTTCTGCCCAAGCGCTTTGGAAAGGAGGAGAAAGACGCGCTTAGCGTTTTCCATGCGTTTTTAGGCACGATATGTGAACGGTCCCTAAGGCGCTCGCTCACTCAGCACGCGCTGAAGGCTCGTTGCAAAATGTGAATGCCTTTAACAGACCAGAAATATAAGATCCTAAAATAACCAACAGGTCTGGTGTTTGGGTTGGATTCCCTGTAAGCTATAGTTTCTAAATGCTGCAGGGATAGTTTGCTGCGTGCATGTTTCTCCTTTTTTTCGTCTTTTCCCAGATAGTACTGACGCATATATCCCAGATATTCCCGCTGGTGTTTTTTTTTTTTATTCCCGCTGGTGTACCCTGTCATGTTGCAGATGCGACATACCGTTGTTTTTTTATCCACCACTCTCTTGCCATCACCATTATAGCTTAAAGGGAATCCAAAGTGCACCCAAACACCAGACCTGTTGGTTATTGGAGGATCTTCTCATTTCTAGTCTGTTAAACGCATTGGCTATTTTGCAACGAGCCTTCAGCGCGTACTGAGTGAGCGAGCGCCTGCTGAGTAGCCTAACATAAACATATAAGATGGTGTTTTTTTCTTCTTCGGGAGTGTCAGGGGCGTTGCCTGTTACGTTGTTTGGGTTATTGGGCTACCTTGTTGAACGCATATCATTATATTTCTCTCTCTCTCTTTTTTTTTTTTTTTTCAAATATAATTAATTACTCCAACGAACCGTTCGGTATACATAATGCGTACCGCGTACCGAACCGAAAGCGTCGTACCGAAAGGTTCAATACGAATACGCGTATCGTTACACCCCTAATATATATATATATATATATATATATATATATATATATATATATATATATATATATATATATATATATTTCCTCTTCAGGAACTCGAGCTGCGTCAAAAGTGCTTTGGGGGAACGCGCCCAGCGTGCGCGACTCTGAATATCGTGTGAAATCAGACCAATGGAAGAGCGTGACGTCACCGGCGGAGTGACGTAAGCGACCAGGAAGCTATAAAAGCACGTGCCACGCAGCTGGCGTCAGCTTCGCGTCTCTCAGCAAGCGCTCTGTGTGTGTATGTCAAACTGTTTGTCTGTGAGTCTTATTTACTGTTGTCTGTCCAGTTTAAGAGCTCCTAGACAATGCCCAAAAGCAAGGCGAAAGTGAAACATTCTGGCGATTCCAAATCGCGTTATAGGCTGTGTGTTCTTCCCTGCCCAAGATATATAACGGGTGGGGATACACACAGCCTTTGCGTGGTTTGCCTGGGTTCGAAGCACGCTGAGTCGGCTCTCGAGGGGGCCGACTGCCCGCACTGTGAGCGTATGTCGGTGCGGCTGCTTCGTTCCCGGAGGGCCCTCTTCGAGGAGGGGGCCTTCGCCAGCGTTCCCCGCGGTGCTGGTCCCGCTTCTGCTGAGGCAGAACGGCGGCTGCACTCGTGGGGTTCGCAAGTGGATCTGGTGGAGGGAATGGAGACGGGCCAGTCCCTATCTCCTTCCACTTTTGCCAGATCCGGCACCCAATCCCTAGAGTCGGAAGCACGCTCAGCGGTTCCTTCCACTCAGGGAGAGGGGTCGACGCTCCGCCTCTCTTCCTCCGAGGAGGTTGATGTGGAGTCGCTCGACAGGGATTCGCCACCCCACTCGCCGCAGTATGAGGAGCTCTTGCCGGTGGTTACTCGCGCGGTGGCCAAGTTAAACATCGACTGGCCCGCCGAGAAAGCAGCTGAACCGCAGAGAAGCAAGCTTGATGAACGCTTCCTGCAGGCGAGTCAGCCACCTCCCAGCCGGGGCCTGCCATTCTTTCCCGACCTGCACGAAGAGATCTCCAGGTCGTGGAAACGCCCATTCTCGGCCCGCCTCTACATCCCCTCGTCAGACTACTATGGGAACGTAGTGGGGATGGGAGAGCGCGGTTATAGAGCGATGCCCCGGGTGGAACAGACGCTCGTGAGCTATCTGTCCCCCGGTGCGGCGTCGTCTCTAAAGGCCCCGGCGTTGCCCTCAAAGCCACTAAGAGCAACATCGGCTTTGGTGGGCAAAGGGTATGCGGCAGCAGGTCAGGCTGGTGCGTGTCTGCACACTATGGCGGTGTTACAGGCGTACCAAGCCGATCTGCTCAAGGAGCTAGACGAGGGAGAGGAGATCATGTCCCATGACATCTCAGAGCTAAGAAGGACCGCTGATCTCTCCCTCCGCGCCACCAAGGCAATTCTGTCGTCGACAGGTTTCAGGAGGCTCGCAAGCAAGCGGCGGCGTTCCATAAGTTCCTCCCTCGTCGCTCCCTTGGGGAATCTGGGTGGGAGATGCCCCAGCCGCTCCCTAGATCCTCGTACCGCGAGGCCCAGAAACAGATGCTCTCGGCCGAGGACTTCCCAGCCCAAACAAGATCTTAGGGCGGTCATTGAAGCTAAGAAGTCCTCGGCCAAGAAACCCTGACGCCAACAACCCAGGGTTTCAGAGGGCAGCCTCTGCTGGGGTAGAGCGGTACACACCGCAGTACACGGTGCCCGTCTCCCCTCAGCGCCCTCTGGGGGCCGGTCTGCCAACCCTGCCAGTGTTCCAGGGCGCAGCAGGTCCCAGCGAGCATCGCTCTCAGTATCTTCCGCCCGTGCGCGTAGCGGGGCTGAGACGCTCGCCGCCCCTGCGGGGGCCTCTTACACCAGAGGTCAGTCTCGAGAGACTGATTCCCTTAGTAGATTATTTAGCAGCGTGGAAACTACTGCCAAATGTATCTCGATGGGTCATGCACACAGTAGAAAAAGGCTACCGCATTCAGTTCGGCTCCATGCCGCCAGTATTCAACGGGGTCGTTCAGACAGTAGTCGGCCTCAGGCAGGGTCAGGTTATGGAACAGGAAGTGAAAACCCTATTAGAGAAGGAGGCCATCGAGGTGGTCCCTCCTCAAGACAGGGAGTCTGGATTTTACAACCGGTATTTCATAGTTCCCAAGAAGGATGGGGGGCTGCGTCCGATTATAGACTTGAGGGTCTTAAATCGTTCAGTTAAGAGACTAAAATTCAGAATGCTCACAATCAAGCAAGTTGTAGTGCAGATCAGGTCCGAGGACTGGTTTGTCACAATAGATCTCAAAGACGCATATTTTCACATATCCATCCTTCCACATCACAGGAAGTTTCTGAGGTTCGCTTTCGGGGGCGAAGCTTACCAATATCGAGTACTTCCCTTCGGCCTTGCACTCTCACCCCGCACGTTCACAAAATGTGTAGACGCGGCTCTGGTCCCCCTGCGCATGCAGGGCATCCGCATTCTCAACTATATCGACGATTGGTTGATCTTAGCTCAGTCAGAGCAGGCTGCGGTTCGGCATCGAGATGTCGTCCTCGCACATACGGGGGAGCTGGGTTTGAGACTGAATGCCAAGAAGAGTGTGCTTTCTCCGGTTCAGAGAACCACCTATCTAGGCGTAGTATGGGATTCGACCACGATGCAGGCACGATTGTCCCCTGCTCGTATCGAGTCGATCCGCATCTCAGTCGAGAGAGTCAAAGAAGGCCAGTCACTCACTGTCAAACAATTTCAGAGATTGTTGGGTCTGATGGCAGCTGCGTCCAACGTGATACCTCTTGGCCTGCTGTACATGAGGCCCCTGCAGTGGTGGCTCAAGACCAAGGGATTTTCCCCGAGGGGCAATCTACTTCGCACTATCAAGGTCACGCGGCGTTGCCTACGTGCCTTAGATGTATGGAAGAAACCTTGGTTCTTGAAACAGGGCCCGGTGCTGGGAGCTCTTTGTCACCGTGTAACGCTAGCGACAGATGCATCCCTCACTGGTTGGGGTGCAGTCATGAGTGGCCACCCTGCCCGTGGTCTGTGGAGCGATCGCCATCGAACATGGCATATCAATTGTCTAGAAATGCTAGCAGTTTTTCGTGCACTGAAGCACTTCCTCCCAGACCTAAGGGGTCACCATGTGTTGGTGCGCACCGACAACACATCGGTGGTCTCCTATATCAACCACCAGGGAGGTCTGCGTTCGCGCCCTTTGTACAAGCTGGCGCACCAGATCCTGGTGTGGTCCCAGAGCAAACTCCTCTCACTAAGAGCAGTATATATTCCTGGGAAACAAAATGTGGGAGCAGACATACTGTCGAGGCAGGGGCCGAGGCCCGGGGAATGGAAACTTCACCCACAAGTAGTGAAGCAGATATGGAGAATATTTGCTCTCCGTGGGAGATACCGATCAGGACAGACCTTCTGTCGCAGGCGCAGGGTACGATAATTCACCCTCGCCCGGAGTTGTGGAAGCTGTGGGTGTGGCCCCTGAGGGGGCACAACTTTTAGCAACCGGTCTCTAAACCGAGGTTGTTGAGACCCTTCTCCAATCCAGAGCTCCCTCAACGAGGAAACTGTACGCCCTGAGGTGGAAAGTCTTCACCTCATGGTGCAGAGACCGCCAGCTAGACCCAGCAAACTGCCCGATTGGTACAGTTCTGGAGTTTCTACAGGCTAGGCTCTCTGCAGGGTTGACCCACTTCACGTTGAAGGTTTACGTGGCGGCTATTGCGGCCTACCACGCCCTTCTCGATGGCCAGTCTTTGGGAAGACACCCCCTAGTTACACTTTCCTCCGCGGTGCGCTGAGGCTGAAACCTCCAGTACGGTCCCGTATTCCCCCGTGGGACTTGGTTGTGGTGTTAGAGGCAATGTGCAGACCCCCATTTGAACCTATTAAAGATATCTCAGACAGACATCTCACACTTAAAACCTCCTTTTTGTTGGCTATCACCTCTCTGCAGAGAGTAGGAGCCCTTCAGGCCTTCTCTGTGGCCCCTACTTATCTTGAATTTGCACCAGGCATGACTAAAGCGTTCATATACCCTCGAGCGGGATATGTTCCTAAGGTTCCCTCTGTTACACCACAACCTGTCGTACTGCAGGCCTTCTGTCCTCCTCCCTTTCGGGAGCCCGACCAGGCGAAGCTAAATTGTAAGTGTCCAGTTAGAGCGCTGAACGCATACGTCCACAGAGCTGCCCTGTGGAGAAAGACCGATCAATTGCTCGTATGCTACGGTCCCCCCAAGAGGGGTTTTCCTGCTTCTAAGCAGACTATCAGTCGTTGGATAGTTGAGGCTATCAACGCTTCCTATGAGTCCTCTGGTCGTCCCCTCTGTCGGGAGCCAAGGCTCACTCTACTCGGGGTATGGCGGCCTCCAAGGCCTTCTTAGCAGGTGTATCCATGCTGAACATCTGTAACGTTGCGGGATGGTCCACGCCCTCCACGTTTGTCAAATTCTATGGCCTAGACATGCCAGTCACTCCAGGCGCTTCAGTCCTCCTGACCTAAGCTGTGCTCTTCGGATACACACTAGGCAGGGGTTTGGTAGTCTGGCGGCGTTGGTACTCGTTCCCCAAAGCGCTTTTGACACAGCTCGAGTTCCTGAAGAGGAACGTCTCTAGGTTACGTATGTAACCCTAGTTCCTCGAGGGAACGAGACGCTGCGTCTCGGAGCCATACCCCCGGCACCCCTGCCGGCGCTTGCTGGTAATCGAAGCTGACGCCAGCTGCGTGGCACGTGCTTTTATAGCTTCCTGGTCGCTTACGTCACTCCGCCGGTGACGTCACGCTCTTCCATTGGTCTGATTTCACACGATATTCAGAGTCGCGCATGCTGGGCGCGTTCCCCCAAAGCGCTTTTGACGCAGCGTCTCGTTCCCTCGAGGAACTAGGGTTACATACGTAACCTAGAGACGATATATATATATATATATATATATATCGATATATATATATATATATATAAGCTTAAAAAACTACATTAAACACTTCACTTACAGATAGCTACAGACTTGTCTCTCTCCATCCATTCATAGTCAAAACCCCTGAAAGAGTAGTTTTTCAACCAGATATCATTGCTTCTCTCACTGAACAACAAACAAGACGCTAACCAGTCAGGTTTCAGGAGTGGCCATTCAACTGTGACTGTGCTACTGTCAGTCTCGGAAGCCTTGTTGGATTGCAGAAGATGAATCCAAATCATCAGTTCTTATTTGGGTGGATCTATCTGCTGCTTTTGACACTGTGAGTCATCAGATCCTCCTGTAGGTCTTTCAAGGTTGCTTGAGGATGGGAGGTATCCAAAGCACACCAACTTGTTACTGGGGTTCCTCAGGGATGAGTTATTGGACCCCTCTTCTTCTCCACATACACAACATCACTGGGTCCCATCATGCAGGCACATGGCTTCTCCTACCATTGCTATGCTGATGACACACAGCTCTATCTTTCATTTCAACCAGATGATCCAATGGTAGCTGCATGGATATAAGGCTGCCTGGCAGACATCTTGGCATGGATGAAAGTATATCACCTACAGCTCAACCTGGCAAAGACTGAGTTTCTTGTCTTCCCTGCCACTCCAACTCTACAGTATAATTTCTCCATCCAGCTATAGGTCCTTCTACAATAACCCCATCAGCAGAAATCTAAGTGTGACCAGCTAACCTTCAAAGACCATAATGCAAAGACTTCTTGATCTTACAGGTTTGCATTGCGAGAATTTGTGAAAATTCATGTAGACAAGTTTGTTAAATAAAAAAATTAAAAAAACATTTATTAAAGTGCTCCACGTCTTATGAATCCATTCAATAGCTTTGTATTGGGTAAAATAATAATAATAATAATAATAATAATAATAATAATAATAATAATAATAATAATAATAATAATAATAATCTCATTATTCACTGGAAATATTCCCCTTCAGTGAGCTGTTCATTTGAGAACTGTTGTAAACGGAGTCAGTGAGTCTCATAAGTCAATGATTTGTTCTTTTGAGCCAGATCTTTTCCTGACTGAACCATTAATTTATGAATTAGACGGAAAGATTAATTTATAATTCATTCACAATTCAAGAGTTCAACTCGGACTCATCGCTTCTCAAATTAACAGCTCACTGCAAGGGAGGAATATCAGTGAATAAGATTTACATTTGTCTGTTGCTCACAAAAGGAGTTTATCATGTATCATAAGGACTACTTTCATATCTAGTTTTTGTTTAATAAAACAGAATGATAAATAATCATCTTCATAGTCATTTTTAGATGAATATCCCTCATCTGACATTTCTATCTCTCTCTCCAGAGTAAACCAGATTTTACTCTCTCTTTCACAAACACACTGTCTCTCTCTTCTCTTTCAGTGGCTCTTTTGTATGTTCTTGCTCTACAGTAAGTGAGCACTGATACTCAGTGGGACAGTTAAGAGTGAGAGAGGAGTTAATGAACTTTCCTTTTCAGGGCCGTGATCAGCGCTGAGGGAAACCTCTCTCTCATTCTCACTCTCTCATGCAGGGAAAGCCCTCCCAATCAGGGCCCAGCAGCAGCGAGAAGAGCCCACTTAATCACAAAACTCATTAATCTACACAGACAGAACAAAAGATCTTCCACAACTCCAGCCCCAAAGCCTGAGGAGGCTTTTTCACAATATTACTGCTTTCACTGTATACTTGATCAAATAAATGTTGGATTGGCAAGCATAAGATACAGTAAAAACCAAAAAAATACTACTAATAATAATTGAAAGGTAGTCTACATCCATTTTTTACGCACACACACAACTCAGGCTTAGAGTATATGTCCAACTCATTTAACTCTGCGTTTAATGCAATACATGTAGTGAAAATAGGCACAGAGTCAAAACGCCAGTCACTCCTACTTAAATTTTTTCATCCCTTGCAGCTGCAGTCTGCTTGGGCAGGCAGTGTAAGAGTAAAGTGACCTGTTAATATGGGCGCTGAAATAAACATGCATTGCTATTGTGTGGTGTGTGGTGTGAAACAGACCTTAGAGTGATGGAAGTATTTCAGAGTTGGCTCAGGGAGCCTTTCATTTAACTAAATGTCAGCAATGAAACCATCCCTAACTCAAGTGTCTTAAAAGTTTGTCAAGTAGCTCATTATAATGGTGTAAATGGAATGATACATTGCCTTTTGTGATATTAAGGCCTTTTTTGCTTCTTTAGGACCTTAAGAGAAGGCATCCTCCTCTTGACATCTGACCTTTGAGGTGAGTTTACCAGCAGCTGAGTCAGAATGGCAATGTGTCAATTAAGGTTTAAGGACAGATATTTTCATCAACTAGATTTATGATTGCTGCATCTCAAGGACTTTACTCTAGAAAAGTCACATTTTAACTATTATGCAAAAAGCCCTTCAATTTGTGCATCTATGCAGCAGGGGAGAATGGAGTTAGCTGTCACTATTTCTGCTTGAGTTAATATTCTGTATAGTCTTATGTCACAGCCAAATTCAACCAGTAAAACTTTTACTCAACATAAAACATAAAAGCACAAAAGTGTAAAAATATTGTAAAAGTACATGTATCCAAATTATTTGATACAAATATCTGTCAGAAAGAATCTGTCAAAAAAAAAAAAAGACTTATTTTTCTAATAAAGTAAATATATCTGGATTTAATAATCATGTTACACTGGGAAACAAGACAAATAAAGAGTAACAACTGCTGTACTTTTTTTGCAGTGTTATCACTTCATTTTAACAAATTTAAAAGTAGTGGAGATTTTTAGGAAGTTGTTTTTCAAACAAATACAACACACTGTACTCTACATGTTTACATTTAGAGAACATATTGGCCTATTGTGTTCACTTCAATTTATTTCATAATTATTATTTTAAGTTTTATTTAATTTTTTTCTTTATTTTGAATCTTAAACAAGTATTACATTTACCATCATAAAGCCCGCAGAAGCCCTGTAGTAACTTTTGTTATCTTTTGATAACGACAAAATGAAAATATGGCTTTTCTTTCTCTGAAGTGAACTCTCTCATGTGTTATTTCCATGTGGAATTGCAGGTGTTTTGTCCAGCGCAAAGCTCTGCATTTGCAATAATGTTTTATGAACTGAATCAGTCAGATGAAAGAAGCCCCTGTGCTGTCTGATCTAGACGATCCAAGTACAACGCAGGAGTTTCCTATTGTTGCGTGTGATAAATGCTGTGTATGATCCCTACCACTGTACATTAGGTATGTTCCCCATTTGCATCATAAACAACATTTTTGAGTGACCTTCAACATGCCGAGCCAGCATAAAATATGCATTTAAAAGGGAATTGCTGAAATAAATATAGGGGCCTAGGTGGAGATTGCTTCTTTTGTACTGAGTTAGGCATGTATATGCATCACTGTCTAAACACGTGTGCCCGAGTCCGCTGCCCTTTCATTTGCAGCCAAATTAAGTGTGTTCAGCACATAAATAAATGCAACCTGCATGCTGCATGACAGTCGCAGCTGCTTATTACACTGCAGCTTTGTCACATTGTTATCCGCACTTCCTGTAAAAGACAGTTAAAAATCAGCACAGCCGTGCATGCGTCTCAAGATGGCATGAAATTATTATGGCTACCTGAATCCTCTTTACCTCCATCAGCGCTGTGTCTGGTGTTTGTCCACAGGCGAGACATCAGTCACAACACTGAGACCTTTACTTGGCCATTATTGAGTGCTTCAAAATCGCCACCTCCTCTTAATAGGCTTTGGGAATTGTGCTCGGCCGACCGATGTAGATGGCTGTTTATATTTGAGAAATGTAATAAAGTTGGCAATTTTATTGGACGGTGATCCCTTTTGGGCTGAAATTGAGTTTTCTGGACTTGGCCCTGCATGCCCTCGTTCTCTCACAGTGATTTCATTTTGCAGATGTGATATGTTTTGCGTTAATGAAATGCATGTTAGGAGATGTCTCCTGTTGGCCCTGCGAGATGGAGATGACTGCTGTTGAGGGACAGGATTGGTGTTAGCTGGATATATGGATATTATGTGCCATCCGCTGTCCCATGTCCTCTGTCTGCAGACTGGCTGGACTCACTGAATACTAAGAGTGTCTCTGTCTGCATATTTGACTTTAGAAGGCTTGGGAAATCACAGCTTCTTAACAATAACATTTATTTATATATATATATATATATATATATATATATATATATATATATATATATATATATATATATTTTTTTTTTTTTTTTTTATAATAATAAAAATTATTTCAATTAAAATTTCTAAATTTGGTCAGTCCAACTAAGTAACACAATCCACAGATAATTTTTACTTCGTTTGATTTAATGTTTTTGTTTTGTTTTAGTTTCTCTCTGTGTTTGTCTGTTCTGTTTTGATGTTGTCTTGTTTTTATCTGTTCGTTTTTTTGTTTTGTTTTGCTGTTTGTTTGTTTTTGTTTTTTTTGTTTTTTTGCTTTGATGATCATTGGTTTGCTTTGCTATTTTTTTTTATTTTTTTTATGCTTTGCTCTGGTTTTATTTTGTCTTGCTTTGTTGTTTTCTTTTCTTTTTTTCATTGGAAATGTCTGTTCATCTACAAAAGTAGATGAAAAAAATTGGCGAGGACTGCCCAGGACTGATTGGTGCTCCCTCAAAACAGTCACATATTCAATTTTAAGCACTTTTAAAGCATGGATGAGCCACAGCGCTGCATTATTGCCTTCATCAGGTAATTGACAATCTCTGTAAAGTGAGTTGAAATGGCACGCAGCTGTTAATGTCAGCCATAGTTTATGTCAGATAAAGGATTAATAATGCCATCAGTGGCTTTATTTGTGTTGAGAAATTTTTCACTGCTCTTTAATGAGGCTGCAAGTCACAAGTGTAAATTTAATTGATATGTGTTTAGGAATTTAGAACTCCCACACCAAAGAGTTTTTATGGATCGCATTCTCTCACAAAAGTTAATTACCAATATACTTTATAATATAAATGTGGGAATATACAGTCTGTCTGAGAGAGACCCGGTGATAAAAGACCTGGTAAAATGTTCCTTCCTGATAATGTTTTCTGGCAGTTGGTTTTAATTTGTCATTATGACTGGTATGACTGGGAAAACAGTGTAGCGATGCATTTGCATTAAGTCGCTGTGTGAATGTGCAGTGATTCCGATGTCAGCATGTAACAAATATGGGGTTTTAAATTTTAAGTTTTAAAGTTTTAAATGCTGCTGAAGGGACAGGTGTTCCGCATTTGCTTGTTTAAGTGATTTCATGTTTTTTCAGTGGCAGTTTTTGATGAGCTCCAGAACATTTTTTTTTTTCAGTGTAAACATATTTGTGTCTGCATTAGCATATGTGCTTGTTACACTAATATGTGCATCTGTGTCTTATCATGGAGGTTAGAGTTTTACTTTCACTTGCTTTTACTTTTGCTAGTATCCCCTAAGACAATAGGGTGCAAAAATAAATAAAAATAACTGTCATCATCATCATGAAGAATAAGCAATTCATCTCCAAATAACACAGTTTAATATTATAATTAATATATAATACAGTAATTATAAAGTGTGTGTATATATATATATATATATATATATATATATATATATATATATATATATATATATATATATATATATATATATATATATATACACACACACATACTGTATGTGTAGGAAAATAAATTGTGCAATAGTCAATTATCACTGTGGATTGTGCTCTATGCCGCACTAATGATAGTAAACAGCCTCTGTCAGAAAAAGCCAAACTTAGATGCATTTAGCAAGCACATCACAAGCGTTCCACAAAGTTACATTTCTACATTACATTACAGTTAGCGCAGGTTCACGGCACACGTCTTGTAGCATTGGTTTCGAGCTCTTCTGTTGTTGAGAAAGAAGTCTATACATTCATCTTTTCTTGTGCTGTATATAGAAAGCATCTCCCTGGACTCGTGCACACATACAGTACATGTAGAATCACACACAAAGGCTCATTCGTTTGTTGAAAATTACATATCAAACACCTTGGATCTGAATGGAGGTTATTTCTCTGGCCTGTCACAACCGAGAGAGAGAGTGAGAAAAAAGAATAATAGAGGTGTATTAGACACGCAGGGCCAGCAAGAAGGGTCAGTATGAAAGAGGGCACTCTGAGGAGGGTAAAGGGTGGATGGGCAGATACACAGAAAGATAAGAGGTAGATAACAAGGGATGTGAGAAGAAGAGAAAGCCAGCCTAGGTATGGCTGATCTCTTGTACTTGTCAGCTGGGTGATGCTACAGATGAACAGTGGATCCCAGCATCCTCTCTAAATCCCTCCTCCCCTCTTGGCTGTCAGCAGGCCATCTCCGTTCTTCTTATGGGCCTAACTGGGCTTTAGCGCTGGCATGGGAAGCTCACACCAACTGATTGCTGTGAATTAGGGAGTTCTCCTCTAACACCCCTCACCGCTACAGTCTGGTTGACAGCTGCGATGACATCCGCCCACTGACATCCCACTGTCAGCCATCAACCAGCCCTGAAACTCAGTGTTAACACATTGTTTCAGTGTAACAGAGGAAGCGGCCAGCTGTTGTGTGTTTGGATTTGGGTATGGGATGTTGGTTACTGTAAAGTGAGCATGTGTGCAAGTTCTCTGGTGGTGCTCATTAGCAAGCCCAAGCCGATTCCGGCTGCTCCTCACCTGGTTCAGGCTGTCAAAAGAGGATTATCAAATATTCACTGGCTTTTGTAGATCTACTCTGCCTTTTTCAGATCAAGAGGGAGAGAGAGAGGGGAGCGATCGAGGAGACGCATAAGGATACCAGCCTGCCTGGAGCTGCACCCAAACATCAAGGGAGTCTGGGTAATGACCTGAACTCTGCTGTACCTCCCTCTTCCACTTTCTTCTATTCTGTTCCTCATCAATCGGATGTACCCGCCAGGAACGTCTTCTCATTTGAGCAGACACATGAGCAGACATATGCACATGGCAGCTTAGGGATAATACCATATTTTCTGGTCATCATGACTGAGCAGTGAACCATATTTCCAAATCAAAGAGTACTATAATCTTTTTTTCCCCAAAATAATCAAAATAAGAGTCTGGATTTAGCATTCCTTCAGCCCTTTTTATCTCTCTCCACTCTCACTATCTGTATTTTCCTCTCCACTTCCATTTTCCATGATGAGATGGAAACTTTAAGTGGAGTACACATGCTCCAGATCATAACTGGCACTGGTGCAGGGAAACATACTCAGCATACAGTATGTGAGTATTCAGTTACTGTAAGACTGCGCATGTGTACTGTAATTGAAATAGCTCTTGAGGGCCACTGGTATGCTTTCTAATAGTAGCACAATTAACATGAAAGTGACTCTCAAATTCCAAAATCAGCTATCCAATCTGTTCAAAATTCTAAAACTTTGCCAGAGACCGAGGCCCTTAACAAACACATGTTTTTCCATCTCCCTTGCTCTCCCTTTTTGTCTCCTCCAGTTTACCGGCTCTCCAGGCGAGCTCAATATGCCCATCTAACTTGTGAATAGCCTTTGAATTGAAGATCCATTTTTGTCATCCCACTTGTATGGAATGTGTGAGTGTGTGTTTTTGTGGGTGCATGTGAACGCTGTCTAATGACCCTCGCTCCACTGCGCAGACAGAGATGGAACCGTGATGTCATTTGTTTTGATGTCATAAATCGATGGGATTGAGTCTCCCAGGAGCTTCAGCTGTTCTCCCAGCATGACGGCAAATTACATCACACTCTCATCGCTCACCCGCAGATTTGTGTTTTTCAGCCACAGCTTTTCAAAGTGATCTAGACTTAGAATAGGACTCAAAGTGTCCCAGTGTTTCAGTTTATATCAGGTCCAATGCATCTCCCACTGTATCAGCGTCTGCGAGATGCCATTTAGTGTGAGGAACCTTTAGCTAGTGTTTGAATGGGTACTCTGGCCTTTTCTTATCAATGTTTCATGCATTGTATAATGAGTTTATGTTTTTGTATACTTTCTCAGTAGATAATACCAGTTCAAATTCCATACTAGCCAAGGTTGATTTTTGTGCTGGTGTAATTGTCAACCTGTTCATCAGCATCCCTTGGTGTTAACTAGTACAGCAGCATCATATGATGGTCAAGCAGTATACCAGCATCAAGTGATGATTAACCAGTACACCAGAATATCATGAAGGTCAGCCACTATGGGCCTTTCAGACAGAATGCAAAAAATGGCACCACTGCACTGTGAATTAGAATCGGGGCATCCAAACAGGCGTGAAAGCAAAATGGATGAACAGCTAGTACTGTGTGTCGGAATTCCGCCTCCTGTCTGAAAGGGCCATTACACCAGAATCTCATGATGATTAACTACTACACCTGCATCCCGTGACATGATTTACCAGTACATCAGTGTTCTGTGATGGTCAACCAGTACACCAGTATCCCATGGTGATCAACGTATGCATCCTGTGATTGTCAGTCAGTAAACCACTATCCCATACTGGTCAACCAGCGCACCAACATCCCATGATGGTCAATCAGTGCCTAAGGATCCAAAGCACATCTATTCGTCTGTTTATTTTTATTATTATTCTAGAATAGTCCCTCTGTGGGTTAAAAGGCCTTGCCAAACCAGTCACCAGGGGATCCATTGCCTAAGACCTATGGTAAATACATTCTCAATCATCAGTATTCAGAATTGATGGCCTGCACATCCTGTAGTGTTTGTTTTCAGCCCAGGGTTTGTTTGGATTCCCAAGAGCAACGCCAATTTGTAAAAGATTTAGACTTAGACATTTCAGCAGTCTGGATGTGTACACCTGTGTGTTTGTTCTGTCTGTTTCTCACACACACACAAACTACTCTCACATTCACACACAGACACACACAAAAACACAGGGCCGATGACCTTGAAATGTGTAAGTCTGACTAAGAATTAAGCAAGGCTTTTTTAATGTGCTAAATCCAGACATGATTATTATTATTTTTGTCTCTCTGGCTGTGTGTTGTCTATATTTTGGTTGACATGTATAGCATGCCATAGCCTTAAGAAAAACGAATAGATTATATTCATAATTTCTATGCCCTGTTTGCATGTTCATAATTTTTGACCTTCAAAGCCTGTCGTATTCCCTTTGGTAACCATCAAGGTCATATTATTATTCTTTGAAAACTGTCTAGTTGGATTAAGGTCTATATTGAGATTGAGACCTACAGGGCAGAGACAGTTCTGTCCAGAGCTTAAGCTCTAACTACTCAGGAACAGTTGTCCTTTTGTATAAGCTTTGATAAGGAATCCCATTTCATTGGGTCTGAATGTTTTTGCCTAGTGGTTAAGATAAGAACAGCTGACAGGAACAAGCATTTATACATGAACACGATTTGACTGTCCCCTAACAAAGGTCAGATTCCAGTTTAACTGAAGTTGCAAGCCGAAGAACATCATGCATCCATTTATTATTTTGCACAATTCAAACTCTTGCAGTTGAATTAATGCTAACTTTAAAAAAAAAAAAAAAAAAGGTTAAATAGTTAGTCAAGGGCCATACTAAACCTTAGGTAAATGTATGTTTCATATTGTTTATATGTGACCTCTCGGTTAGTTATTAATCTTGGGTGTTTAAGCTTCAAGATTTCAGCTGTACATTTCTATACCCAGGGTTAACATTCTTATTTACAGATTTAACAGGTGAATAACATTAACTGGATAAATAGAGTATGCAATGAGTGTCCAAACCATTTTAATTTACCTGTTTGTCCATCTGTGAAAATGTCCCTATGTAAATCCACTTTCTGTTTAATACATAAAAAAAGAAAACTTCAGTTTATGTGTTTACAGTTACATCCAACATTCAAACTAAAACCATCACATGAAAGCTTGTGCGTTTGTACGTGCGTTTGTTCAACTCATGAATATTTAATGAGCTAAGAACTATTTAGTTTGTGATTGGTGGTTTTGATGCTCTCGCTGTAACTTTCTAACACCGCATAGTTTAACACTGCATATCTTTGGCACCTTGCAAAAGTGTTGCCAGCAGTGCACTGAATCAGGTTTACAGTACTTAACCCAGACTTTTACAAGTTTGAAATATTGCTTAACACAGGGTTAAAAGTCTTATTAATCAGGGGTATAAAAGACAATAACCCTGATTTAAGTGCACTGCAAAAAGATCTAAAGAGACTCGAAAACAAATGCTTTGTTGTCATCAGGAAAAGTCAGTAATAGTCAACCTGTGGGAATGGAGAGTATTGTGAATCAACTTGCTCAACCACCTCAATTACAGTATTGATTGCGAGTCACAGATAATGGTTTAGAATGACAGATCTTAGCAAGAGACAGGAAGAGCAAAAAGAGAAAGATGACCTCTGACTTGAGGAGATTCCATCTGTTCAGCATTTTGTGGTTCGGTTTAAGGTCGGGAAAGGTCAAAGGGAACCAACTTCTGAATAGAGCGGAAGGCAGATAACAAGGGAGAAAGTACGTATTGCAATTCATTCCCACCCAGTAAAAGAGAGTGCATTCCGGCTGTGCAATTTGATGTAACTCCACTCAAATCCTATTGCTGCAGTGAAAGGAGATATTGTTTTTCTCTAGGCACCTGTGACCCAGCTTGCTTGATCGGCTGACATGTGTGAGAAGTGCTAAGTCCAAAAAAAAAAAAAAAAAAGTGGTCAGACCTGCATCATGCAGTTTGATTCAGTCTGCTCACAAGCAGAAACCCCTTCATCTAGATTTAACAGTGAAGAGGACTGGATGAACAGCAGTGGACACCATTATAGTAGACTATGTTATGTTTTTATTAGACAGCTCACTTTCAGTGTAGGTACCTTGGTATGTCTCTCTCTGGATGACCTTATCTTTCGAAGTTTAATAGTCGTGCAAATGGACGCTGGCCAGGATTCTATGGAAGAGATCCAATTCACTGGCCACACAACCTAGGTGGTCTAAGTTGCTTTGCCAGCGCTCCATGTGAGATAACTACAAACACACGCAGGCATTGTACAGAATAGTCTTTGAGTATCAGAAATGTCCCTGAGGGTTCTTTTTGTTTGGAAAGAGAAGGGTGGGGGGGTGCATGTGACCTGCTGTTGCTTGTTGTCCCCAATGAATAGTCATTTATCACACGGCATGCTGTCTAGTGTATAAGGAATCTGTGTCCCTAATTACATTAAACTCACTTTGCCTCCAAGGGTGAAAAAGTTTGGATGTGGCTAAATATGATGCATTACAGCAGGATGCTACTGAAATTCTCATCAAGTTCTCGCTTATCTAAACTACTCCACCCTGTTGGTAGTTTGAGATGCCTTTGAATTAGTTAAGACATGCTTAGTATTAATATGATGCATTATGGCTAGGCTGAGATGGAATATTCAGCCTTTTTTCCACATTTGACATGATGCTTTGGGCAGAAAATCTGCAGAAAGGTTTTAAATGTTCTAAAACCAGAGTACAAAACTATTGTTAAGTTCAATCAATTTAGCAAAAAAAAAATTCATAAACAGGCACTATGTGGAGGATGTTTAGAAGTCTGTGAATGACAAGCAGATCTTTGGGAGGATCAGTCACATGACGCAATTTTTTATTTATTTATTTATTTATTATATATTTTTCAAAATACATTCAAATGTATTCATATACAAAATGACTTGAATCTTTGGATGCCTGTTATATGATGAATATGGGTTCAACTTCTGATTTTACTTTCTGACTTTTTGAAAAGTTTGTGTTTGCCAATTTCACATGATGCAGCATAAAATTATATACAAATTCTATAATAAAGAGGACTCCTGCAAACTTATTTTTTTATGGTCAGTAAGTCTTTTAAAATGTACTGTATTTGATTATTTAATAATATATGTTAATTTAGATTTAAGTGGTATGATTCCCCATAAAACTTGATGATATTTATGCATTGATAATTCATAGTTTGTATATATAGTTTCAACCAAGTCTCTGCATTTCTCACACAGAACAACCTCCTTGACAGCAACCAATCTGGCTTCAGAAGTGGACATTCAACTGAGACTGCCTTGCTCTCAGTTGTTGAAGGCCTAAGACTGGCAAGAGCGGAATCCAAATCTTCAGTACTTATCCTGCTTGATCTGTCCGCTGCTTTTGACACGGTTAACCACCAGATCCTCCTATAAACCCTTCTGGCAAAGGGAATCTCAGGAATCACACTTCAGTTGTGTTTAGTCTTACCTATCAGATAATTCCTTCAAAATATCTTGGAGAGGTGAGGTGTCCAAGTCACAACATCTAACTACTGGGGTGCCTCAGGGCTCAGTTCTTGGACCACTTCTCTTCTCTGTCTACATGGCATCATTAGGTTCTGTCAATCAGAAACATGGCTTTTCATACCACTGCTATGCTGATGACACAACTCTACCTCTCTTTCCATCCTGATGATCCAACGGTAGCTACTCGCATCTCAGCTTGTCCAACAGACATTTATTGCTGGATAATGGACCATCACCTTCAACTCAACCTTGCCAAGACAGGACTGCTTGTGGTTCTAGCAAACCCATCGTTTCATCACAATTTCAGGCAAATCAACCATAGCTCTTTCAAAAACAGCTTGAAGCCTTGGAGTTATGATTGATGATCAGCTGACTTTCTCAGACCACATTGCTAAAACTGTTCGAGCTTGCAGATTTGCTTTATTCAACATTAAGAAGATCAGGCCCTTTCTTTCGGGAACATGCTGCACAACTCCTTGTTCAAACTCTTGTTCTGTCCAGGCTGGACGATTGCAATGCTCTCTTGGCAGGTCTTCCAGCCAGTTCTCTCAAACCTTTACAATTAATCCAGTACGTGGCAGCAAGATTAATTTTTAATGAGCTAAAAAGAATACACATCACACCTCTGTTTATCAATTTGCACTGGCTACCAATGGCTGCTCGCATAAAATTCAATGCCTGGATGTTTGCCTACAAAACTACCACTGGCTCTGCACCCATTTACCTAAATGTATTTCTTCAGACTTATGTGTCCTCTAGAAGCTTGTGTTTTCAAGTGAATGTCACTTGATTTGTGCCATCCCAAAGAAGCACAAAGCCACTTTTACGGACTTTTAAATTAAATGTTCCCTCCTGGTAGAATGACCTGCCCAACTCAATCTGAACAGCCTTAGCCATCTTCAAGAATCAGCTCTATTGGGTTGAGGTCTGGTGACTCTGGGGGCAATTTTAGTACAGTGAACTCATTGTCACGTTCAAGAAACCAATTTTAAATGATTCAAGCATTGTGACATGGTGCATTATCCTGCTGGAAGTAGCCATCAGAGAATGGGTACATGGTGGTCTTAAAGGGATGGACATGGTCAGAAACAATGCTCAGGTAGGCCGTGGCATTTAAATGATGCCCAATTGGCACTAAGGGGCCTAAAGTGTGCCAAGAAAACATCCACCACACTATTACACCACCACCACCAGCCTGCACAGTGGTAAAAAGGCATTATGGATCCATGTTCTCATTCTGTTTATGCCAAATTCTGACTCTACCATCTGAAAGTCTCAACAGAAATCGAGACTCATCAGACCAGCCAACATTTTTCCAGTCTTCAACTGTGCAATTTTGGTGAGCTTGTGCAAATTGTAGCCTCTTTTTCCTATTTGTAGTGGAGATGAGTGGTACCTGGTGGGGTCTTCTGCTGTTGTAGCCCATCTGCCTCAAGGTTGTGCGTGTTGTGGCTTCACAAATGTTTTGCTGCATACCTCGGTTGTTACGAGTGGTTATTTCAGTCAAAGTTGCTCTTCTATCAGCTTGAATCAGTCGGCCCATTCTCCTCTGACCTCTAGCATCAACATGACCAGGACCACATCCCTAAATGCATTGAAGCAACTGCCATGTGATTGGTTGATTAGATAATTACATTAATGAGAAATTGAACAGATGTTCCTAATAATACTTTAGGTGAGTGTATATATATATATATACATATATATATATATATATATATATATATATATATATATATATATATATATATATATATATATATATATATATATATACATACACACACACAGATCATATTTACTAGGCACTTGCATTTAAAACTTTATATGTAACTGACCCGGGTGCAGATTCTGTTTGAGTCAGGTTATTGCAGACATGTGTAAGCGTAAACTATATAACAATTCTCAGCTGAGTTCATAATATATCGCTGTTGTCAAGTTGAAATGCTACACATTTTATATCCATTGCTGCATTCTGATGAAAATGAAACCCCACATGGCTCATCAGAATCATGGGAAATATAGATCTAGTATAGCAGTTGTTCCTTAACATCATCATGATAGTGCTGGTAATTATTGAACAGATACCGTGTGGGATGTTTCACGCTTTATGAATAATGGAGATTAAAATGAGATTGGATATGTCTTTATGGCTCTCATGAATCAGCCAGTATCCAGCTGTTTGTGGTGTAATCTCAAATGTTTAATTCATCAGGAAATAGATTCTGGGTGAGATATTACTCATTATCTTTGATAGAGTGGCATTTCACTGGTTGTCACATTTAACAGCCCTCGTTTCTGATTTTAGATGTATGTTAGGGATCTCCTCGCAGTCTGCTATCACGCATCCCGCTATAAAACAGGACCTCATTACTTAATTAAAGCTGAGGCTATTAATTAATTAAGTGATGGCTTTCTGGGTGTTAATGGCAATGCCATCGTATTTCCTGCTGTTAGCCTCTAATGATTCTCTGTGGGAACTTGCAAGAATATGGTGACCTGACGTTAGGAGATTGAGTCTTCGTTACACCTCCCTCGACCCTCAAGTTCTCGTCTGACTGAATCTCCCAGACTGCAGGTAATGATTAAAGTGATCATGGCCGCATTTTCATTGCTTGTTCTGAAGGATGCAGTATTCCAAGCTAAAATGCATTTCCAGCACGTCTAGGATTCATAAAGTTGTTGGCGTAGCACTTGGGGCATATGTGCGTTTTGTTTAAATTGGATGAAAATTAAAGTATTGACTGTGATATTGATCGGTCTGGCGTTGATCTAGGTTAGAGTGCTCTATATGTACGCTGCTGTATACAGCTGTAAATGAGCTTTGTTGCACTGGGCGTCCTCTCCACCATCCTCAGCACATTACAATGAATATACAGGGCAGAGGTCGCATTTGCAGCAGCTCCGCTGTGTGCACGGTAGGTGCTCAGAGAGCTTACTTTAACAACCTGGACTCCATTAGATGCTGACATTTCACTGCACTGCTCCTTCACATTTTTCATGTTTGTTATCTCTCTCACTCTTTGTCGAACTGTGCCCTTAGAGTATGTGTCTACAAAGTGCTTTGTTTGCATAGTACAATTAAGAGGTACATGAAGGTTAAACTTTGTTTTCATATTAATTTATTATTATAAATGGTTAGTTCCCCTTAGAATTAAAATCTTTTATTTACCTCATGTTGCTCCTAACTCAAATAAATAACTTTTTTTTTTTATTTTTCATGAAACACAAAAGGATAATTTTTTAAGACTTAAGTGCTGGTTTCTCTTTTGCATGCAGTTTCAATTAATGAGAATTGGTCCTTAAAAGTAAATATTGTAATGTAAATATTGATTGTCATTAGTTAGAGAACCTATTTGATGTGACGTTAGATTATAACATTTTAAACTGCCAATAAGCTTTGTTAATTTTGACTTGCTCTGTGGTACTGGCACCCTGTTTGCCCAGGTTTGAGTGATACAGTGTAATTTAATCTACTCTATAGGGCCTCTTCAGTCCACTAAATATAATGTTCTTAATAACAGGCTAGATAAATATAATATTTTATACTAAAATAAATGTCCTTAAGTAGCAACTGGTTTATTTTCCTTTATTAGACAATACAAACATGAAATGCATTTTACTGGATTCTTGAACATGTACTTTTAGTTGGATCTGGCAGCTTTGATCAGGACATTCTTATCCAGTTCATTGCTACAAGAAATGTTGGCTGCTGTAACTGTATTTTAATCATGACAACTTTCTGAAGATTTTAGCATGGTAATGGATATGACAATGTTAATGTATTTGGTCTTGGCAGAATAAATCTGCTACACTGCTGCTGAATTGCTGCTGCCGTTGGTTATTGCTGTAGTTGTAGATTATTGCTGTTAATGCAAGCAACTACAGGAACTAGTTACTGCAAGTGCATATGGCGATACGGTGCCATGAGTATTTAAGACATATCGCTGTTGCACAAATAGCATATAAAATAACCCATATCAGACCTACACAGGTGGAGCTGGGGAAGGTCGAGGGTTTCAGAGAAATACTGAAAGTGTGCTGCAGGAATCTCTATTGAATGCTAGCCAGCCATATAAATGCAAGACAGTAAGCTCATTGGCTTCATTGGAACCAATCAGCTAGAGCCAAGTTGTTTAACTCTCTGTATATCATCGGTTATGTTAAAAACCCACCGTCTGCACCATCTAGAGTTTCATGACTGAACTATATATTTAATGACATTTTTTTACAATTTTATATATATATATATATATATATATATATATATATATATATATATATATATGTGGTAAATTCCATCAGGTGTGTGATTTCACATAGAGCAGCTGTTATTAAACAGAGCCGTGTTAACTGACAAGCTGCACGAATCCACGTTCATTATCAGCGTGGATTTGCACAGCTTGTAAGTTAACACCGCTTTACTGACAAGATGCGTATTAATTATCAGCCGATATTTATTGTTCGCCCCTATATATATATATATATAGTTTGTTCTGGTTGAGAACCATGAAATATTGTGAGGATAAGGAATGCCCTTTCACCATTTGTATCACTTCACTTCCCGTTTCACTGCGAGTGTCATGGTGGACATCCACTAATGTTTTAAAATTATACTGTTTTTGTGTCATGGAATGTATTTTTAAAAGTTTTTTAGGCGAGAATGTACTTGTTGAGACCTAAATGAGACAGAAATATGCAGTTTCTTAATAAAGATTACGCCTATTTGAAAATTAGCTTCAAAGTTTTCAGAGATCTAAGCTCCAGGTCATCAGCAGCCATTCAGCGCTCATGAATCCGCTGAGAGCTACCCCACCTCGGCCGGATCTTCTGGAATTTGCAGCTGGCCCTGATTTCTTTATAGTGGATAAACATGAGATATACAAACCCGATTACAAAAAAAAAGTTGGGACACTGTGCAAATTGAGAATAAAAACAGAATGCAATGATGTGGAAGTTTTTAAATTTCAATATTTAATCCAGAATACAACAGATGACATATCAAATGTTTAAATTGAGAAAATGTATCATTTTAAGGGAAAAATAAGTTGATTCTGAATATCATGGTATCAACACATCTCAAAAAAAGTTGGGACAATGCCATGTTTACCACTGTGTGGCATCCCCTCTTCTTTTTATAACAGTCTGCAAACGTCTGGGGACTGAGGAGACAAGCTGCTCAAGTTTAGGAAAAGGAATGTTGTCCCATTCTTGTCTAATACAGGCTTCTAGTTGCTCAACTGTCTTACTCTTTATGATACGCCAAATGTTTTCAATGGGTGAAAGATCTGGACTGCAGGCTGGCCATTTCAGTACCCGGATCCTTCTACGCAGCCATGATGTTGTAATCGATGCAGTATGTCATCTGGCATTGTCATGTTGCAAAATGCAAGGTCTTCCCTGAAAGAGAGGACGTCTTGATGGGAGCACATGTTGTTCTAGAACTTGGATATACCTTTCAGCATTGATGGTGCCTTTCCAGATGTGTAAGCTGCCCATGCCACACGCACTCATGCAACCCCATACCATCAGAGATGCAGGATTCTGAACTGAGCGCTGATAACAACTTGGATTGTGCTTGTCCTCTTTAGTCCGGATGACATGGCATCCCAGTTTTCCAAAAAGATCTTAAAATTTAGATTCTTCTGACCACAGAAAAGATGTCCACTTTGCAACAGTTCATTTTAAATTAGCCTTGGCCCAGAGAAAACGGCTGCGCTTCTGGATCATGTTTAGATATGGCTTCTTTTTTGACCTATAGAGTTTTAGCTTGCAACAGAGAATGGCACGATGAATTGTGTTCACCGACAGTGTTTTCTGGAAGTATTCCTGAGCCCATGTTGTGATTTCCATTACAGAAGCATTCCTGTATGTGATGCAGTTCCGTCTATAAGGGCCCGAAGATCACGGGCATCCAGTATGGTTTTCCTGCCTTGACCCTTACACACAGCGATTGCTCCAGATTCTCTGAATCTTTGGATGATATTATGCACTGTAAATGATGATAACTTCAAAGTTTTGCTTTTTCCTTTCTGATATTGCTCCACATTTTTTGGGTGCAGCATTCGGGGAATTGATGATCCTCTGCCCATCTTGAATTCTGAGAGACACTGTCACTCTCAGAGGCTCTTTTTCTACCCAATCATGTTGCCAATTGACCTAATAAGTTGCAAATTGGTCCTCCAGCTGTTCCTTATATGTACATTTAACTTTCCCAGCCTCTTATTGCTACCTGTCCCAACTTTTTTGGAATGTGTAGCTCTCATGAAAACCAGAATGAGCCAATATTTAGCATGACATTTCAAAATGTCTCACTTTCAACATTTGATATGTTATCTATATTCTGTGAATAAAATATAAATGTATGAGATTTATAAATTATTCCTTTTTTACTCACAATTTGTACAGTGTCCCAACTTTTTTTAAAAATCTGGTTTGTAATTTGCTTTTGGTAATTCTAATGGGCTTGGGTTTCATTAATCATTAATTATTTGTTCCATAGCAAATAATTTTAGGTGAATGCAAAATGTCATCACATACATTTTATGTAATTTTAAAGTTTTAAAGTTTTAAAGTTTTACTTTTTACTTTCCACTGAATTGTCTAGCAACTTTTATGATGGCTGTTGTTGTTTAATCAATAAATACTATTTTAGATTGATATATTGTATATTGATAATTATTACTGTTCAATTTGTAATGTATTTTTTATATGATATGGTGCTTTTAGGAAGCTTCTGTACCCATTCATTATTATTGCATAGAAGAGAGCAAAAAGAACAAGGTTTTTCATTTCTCTTTTTGTGTTCCTTGTAAGGAAGATCCAGTTAATGTGTAAATGTCAAAATATTTTTTATTTAGAAATTCACCTTAAATTTACAATTTAATATCTTAGTCTAACATTGTTGTGCACAGAAAAAAAGCCTTATCAGTGTACAACACTGCAATTGTTTCCTCGATTACACTGCAAATGTAAACGGCTAGGACTTCAACTTCTATTTATAGCTACATAGCCTAAAAATTCTGGTAAGTAACAGAATGAGTTTCATATAAATGCATACGGTGGGTTTTGCTGCAGTAGTGAATGCTTCTCATGTTGTCAGCAGTATTCTGCTAAGCACAACTCTCACTGACTTCTCCAAGAGACTGACCTTGCATGCATCTGTGAGTGATTCTTTATAAACCGTTTACTCTCTCCATACAGGGGGTCTTCATTTGCTAACGCTCTGATGACATCTGACACATCAGTGATAGGATTTGGGCCCCATATGATGGATTAGCCCCATTTGGTTAGCATGGCATTATTCCATTATGAATCCTGAGAGCCCACCAACTGATGCTGCATCTGTCCCGCTGCCTGAATGCAGAAATGCAAAAGTGAATGAATGAATGGCATGAAGACAGGCAGTCATGCTCTTCACACGTCCTCCAATAACCTTGCTGATTCCGTTAACTTTAACTCAGGAAAATAATTACTATCCACTTCACCTGATTTATTAGATTGGAGTCTTCCTGAAGAAATATGGTTGTGACAATATGCCTGCACGAAAGTGATAGTAATAAATTATTATGCCGTCATGCATGCAAAGCCAAGCATACTATTGTACATTCACTAATTATAATATTAAACATTTATGCATTTTTTTATCCCATGCTGTTTGTATTACAGACATGAATGATAACTCAAAAACTGTCTTCTGCGGAACATAAAATAATATATTTGATGAGTGAACTTAACAACACTGGAGCCTGATGACTTTCATTGGATGGACCAAAAAAAGAAGAAATGTCCACATCCAATTAGGTCTGAATACAGACACAAATTCATTGCACACCTCTAATCTAGGTTGCACTTTATTTTACAGTACGTGTACTAACATGTACTTATAGTGTACTTCCAGTGTATTTATCTAAGAAAGTTCTGGTAACACAAGGTAACTACATGGGGTAGGGTTAGGTTCAGGGGTAGGTTCAGGGTTAGTACCTAATTATTACATAGTTATTGTAATTACTATAATAAGTACATAGTATGTACATGAGGAACAGGACTGTAAAATAAAGTGCTACCCTAATCTAAGCTTTTAACTACCTAGAAGCTACACCTAAACACATTAGCAACTACATAGCAACATCCTACAAACCACTACTCAACATACAGTACTATTGATTTTCTTAATTTCACCTTAGTCCAGATTGAGTTATGATGATAGGTTTGATACACCAGGAACATCAGGTTTAAATATTTTTGCTTACAGCAGTGATTTGAAATATAATGTTGTCGTATGCATTGTACTGATTCGGTTGTACATCCATCTTGTCTCTGCAGCGTATGTTTGTTTAAACTCTTATAGCATGTTTCAATGTCGGCACACAGTCAAAAAAAAAAAAAAAACACATTTCAGCACAACATTTCTATTTATGAATCAGTTTTATGGTCCATCAATAAAAGTGTGAGATCTACAGGATTTGCACCTGCAAGTTTATAGAAAAACACATAAATCTCGTGTTACCTCTAGCTGTCAGAGAGCACATCTCGCTATAGCAGTTCCACAGCTGGAGTCAGTCAGCTAAAGCAACAGGGCAAAAGAAAGAGAGGAAGAAAGAGAGACTCGGAAGTCAGATCCAGGCAGCAGAGTTGGCGCTTTACTTCCTGTCAATTTTAAACCCACTCTGTTATTTGTAAGCCTTGTTCTAGTTGAATAAAACATGCCATTAAATAATACAAATGTCAGTGGACAATGCTTAAAACTCTTGAGAAAGGTCAGCTTGCAGCGTTATCAGATATTCAGTTCTGATAAGAGGAACTTGTGTACAACACTCCAAATCCCTGTGATCCATATTTAATTTTGTTTGCAGTCCAACAACAGTGGAATAATTATTGCGGACCTGGTGGCGTGAAATATTTAGCTCTGATTTTAACGAAATGCTCATGAGGAGAATGTGACTCAGTCCTTCATAAGAGTAAGGTGAGATTTTGATTTTCTGTATGTTTTTAATACTGTGCTTTACATGGCTTTAGGCACAATGTTTTAGTAATGAGGAGTGTATGGTTAACTTTGATGAACAAGACACAGAGAGAGAAATGGGGAAGTGTGTAGATTCCTGTTGATAGAGTTCAGTGAGGCCTTGCTATGCCCTCATTAGAGTCAGAGTCTTCACCGTCTATATCAACATTGTGCGTTGTGTGTTCAGGGTCTTACCAGTAGCATTGGTGCCAATTCTGAGGAAAACAACATCTGTAAGAATGCTTCCATGACAAGAAGGTCCAGCATCATAAAGCTGGTGTACACTACTAAGAAAACTTTTCAAAGTGCTCCAATGCTCCTGTGCAGCACTGTAAGTTCAGTGAAAAACGTCTCTAGGCTACGTATGTAACCCTAGTTCCTCAATAGAACGAGACTCTGCGTCGAAAACGCTTTGGGAAACGCGTTTAGCATGAGAGACTCTGAATATCATATCTAATCTGTCTTATAGAAGAGCGTGAGATCACGGGCGGGGTACATAAAGGCACGAGCCGTGCAGCTGGCTTCAGCTTCGAGTACCAGCAAGCGCCGGCAGGGGTGCCGGGGGTATGGCCTCAAGACGCAGCGTCTCGTTCCCCCGAGGTACTAGGGGTACATACGTAACCTAGAGACGTTCCTCTTCAGGAACTCGAGCTGCGTCGAAAACGCTTTAGGGAACGAGTACCAACGCTGCAAGACAACCAAACCCCTGCCTATTGTGTATCCGAAGAGCACAGCTTAGGACGAGAGGACTGTCAGATGTCTGTCTGAGATATCTTGAATCGGTTTGAATGGAGATTTGCAAAGAGCCTCTAACACCACACCCAAGTCCCAGGGGGGAACATGGGACCGTACTGGAGGTCTCAGCCTCAGCGCACCGCAGAGGAAACGTGTAACTAAGGGGTGTCTTCGTAAAGACTGGCCATTGAGAAGGGCGTGGTAGGCCGCAATGGCCACCACATAAACCTTCAGCGTGGAGTGGGTCAACCCTGCAGAGAGTCTGGCCTGTAGAAACTCCAGAACTGTACCAACTGAGCAGTTTGCTGGGTCTAGCTGCCGGTCTCTGCACCATGAGGTGAAGAGTTTCCACCTCAGGGCATACAGGTTCCTTGTTGAGGGAGCTCTGGATTGGAGAAGGGTCTCAAAAACCCACACCCACAACTTCCACAACTCCGGTCGAGGGTGAATTATCGTGCCCTGCGCCTGTGAGAGTAGGTCTGTCCTGATCGGTATCTCCCATGGAGAGCCGTCGAGGAGTGAGACCAGGTCTGCAAACCATACTCGGCCCGGCCAGAATATGGCTACTAATAACAGACGGACCCCGTCCTGGCTTACTCTCGCCAGAACTCCCGGGAGCAGAGCAATAGGGGGAAAGGCGTACAAACGAACCCTCGGCCAGGTCTGTACCATAGCATCCAGTCCCAGAGGAGCTGGATGAACTAGAGAGAACCAAAGGGGACATTGAGATGTCTCTTGAGTCGCAAAAAAGGTATACTTGAGCCCTGCCAAAAACTCTCCATATCTGCTTCACAACCTCGGGGTGAAGCCTCCATTCCCCGGGCCTCAGCCCCTGCCTCAACAGTATGTCTGCTCCCTTATTTAGTTTCCCAGGAATATATACTGCTCTTAATGAGAGGAGTTTGCTCTGGGACCACACAAGGATCTGGTGAGCCAGCTTGTACAAGGGCGTGAATGCAGACCTCCCTGGTGGTTGATGTAAGAGACCACCGATGTGTTGTCAGTGCGCACCAACACATGGTGACCCCTTAGGTCTGGGAGGAAGTGCTTCAGTGCACGATAAACTGCTAGCATTTCTAGACAATTGATATGCCATGTCAGATGGCGACCGCTCCACAGACCACGGGCAGTGTGGCCACTCAGGACTGCACCCCAGCCAGTGAGGGATGCATCCGTCGCTAGTATTACACGTCGACAAGGAGCTCCCAGCACCGGGCCATGATTCAACAACCAAGGTTTCTTCCACATGTCTAAGGCACAGAGGCAGCGCCGCGTGCGAAGTGGATTGCCCCTTGGGGAAAATCCCTTGGTCTTGAGCCACCACTGTAGGGGTCTCAAGTACAGCAGGCCAAGAAGTATCACATTGGACGCAGCTGCCATCAGACCCAACAATCTTTGAAATTGTCTCTCAACTGAGATGTGGATCGACTCAATACGAGCAGGGGACAATCGTGCCTGCATCGCGGTCGAATCCCATACTATGCCTAGATAGGTGGTTCTCTGAACCGGAGAAAGTACACTCTTCTTGGCATTCAGTCTCAAACCCACCTCCCCCATATGTGCGAAAATGACATATCGATGCCGAGCCACAACCTGCTCTGACTGAGCTAAAATCAACCAATAATCAATATAGTAGAGAATGCGGATGCCCTGCATGCGCAGGGGAACCAGAGTTGCGTCTACACATTTTGTGAACATTTTGTGGTGAGAGTGCAAGGCCAAAGGGAAGTACTCGATATTGGTAGGCTTCGCCCCCGAAAGCGAACCTCAGAAACTTCCTGTGTTGTGGAAGGATGGATATGTGGAAGTATGCATCTTTGAGATCTATTGTGACAAACTAGTCCTCGGACCTGATCTGAGCTAAAACATGCTTGATCGTGAGCATCTTGAACTTCAATCTCATAACTGAACGATTTAATACTGAGAACATTGCTCGCTGGAGACCGCTGCGCCCTGGAACTCTGGCAGGGTTCGCAGACCGCACCGCACCGGGTGGAGATAGGCAGAGCCATTGATTGGATTTTGAGATGTGGGTTTTACATTCAAAAATGGAGGGAAATCTGAATGTCTGCTGGGAAACAGGTCTCATCGCATTCACATTTCACATTTGCTTTAGTACACGGTCACGCAGACGTGTTCCCAAAGCATTTTCTGACACAGTGTCTCGTTCATAACTTTTGATCATAATAATGGTAAACATTTTTCTTCAGTCCATTAATTGTGCATTAGGAAGTTTGCATTGTCAGAAACATTGTGTGTGGACCCAGGGCCATAGCTGGGGTTTGCGGGGCCCTGGTGGAGGTTGTACCAGTGGGCCCTGTTTGAAATGGTTTAATTTGTATGTTAGGTCTGTTTATTTATTTGTGCTATTTACACAATGTTTAAGTTTTTTCAAGTTTGTAGGTGTCCAAGTACAAAAAACAAATAATAAAATGTAAAATAGCATTACACAGTCATCAGTGGTCTGACTGCCTGTCATTGGTAGTCTACAATATGAAGAATTTTGGGGAATAATATGTCACAGTTCGCTTTATTTTGCTATACTCACATAAATGAGCTATAGTGTCCTGCACCCACTAATAAAAAATGTCCAAATTATATCTGGTGTATGAATAATTTTCGGTTTGGCTGTGGATTAATTCTTAAAAAATTAAAACTACAAAGTAGTTCAGCAATCCAAAGTAATCCTAAAATTAGGCGTTGTCACTTTAACAGACAATGCATCCATTATGATACACATCCGATTTCTTTATCAACTGTTTACTTTCACTTAAGACATAACTGACAGTTTTTTCGAACATACTTTCCAAGACAAGAATTTTGACATAATTTTGTATGTATTTTTCGGTAAAAAAGTAAGAAGAGGCAAATTCAGAATTCAAGGGCTTTGAGACGCGTCAGCCTGTGCCCTGTGCGCACAGAACACTGTGCGCCAGTGCTGAATTGGGCTTTTTACATATTTTTCTGTTCGTATGTTTAAACTGTGATTTGTATTTGTTCATTCAGGTGCAGAAGAATGCGAAGGAGAGGCCGGGTTCGGTGTTGCTGTTCGTGAGACGCCTCTCTCTGATTGTGCACTGAACACTGCGTGAGAACTCAGTTTAGTTTTTCTGCGTCTTGTGTTTGAATGCTTTAAACTCTTTTGAATTTTTAAATTGGCGAAAATGATAAGCTTACGTGGCGATGCACAGCAGTGGCCCATCAACTGTCTTGAGCATCTTTTTAGGCTGACCTCAATCAGTCGGTTGAGATCACCGGAGCCCCTATAATCATCACCACCCTCTTTCAACATCTTTCAACCCTCTAGTGACGGCCCTGTGTGGACGTGAGAGTGTCTGTTTCACTAGAATGAATGCTAACTCATAATCACGAGTTCCCAAACATTTCTTTCTTAGAATCTTCCAGTCATTTTGAGTTCTGTATTAGTGTGGGAGACAAGAATTTCTCCTCAGATTCTTTGAAAAGACATGTATCTCCACAAAGATTCCTCACATAATTCAATAGAGATTCATCTCAATTACTTGATCAATTTAAATACAGACATTGCCCCAGGATAACTACAGTTCTCTTTTTATGTTAACCATCTTTTGCACACTGATCCCTTCTTCACCTATGAAAAGCTTTGAGCATGTGTCTATGATTGGTTCATAAGAAAGACACGGTAACCCAGTTTTTAACCAAATCTTGATTCAATTTAGATTTATTTGGAATTCTGTTAAATGCCTAGCGTTTACCTTTCTCTCTCCATGTGTCCTCCTGGCGCAGTGTCTGGGAGCCAGGCCACTAAAGAAGGTGTGATCGGTGCCCATAAATCCTCTGCCACCTGATAAATTCCTGTTCCATTTACATTGCTTAGGCTGAAACAACTCTAATGTATATTTAGCCCCAGCAAAACCACTTCCTGAAAGCTTTGGAAGAGAGCAGTCTGCCTCAGCTAATTACTGCAGGAATTTTAGAAGTGAGATGAGGACACTTTTCGGGAAAAGCCGGTTTATATTATGCAGGCCTGTTGGTTTGTGACTATACCTCAGTGTCCTAAAACATCGCTGTGTGTTAACTTAATACACACATTCCCAATTTGCTCCAAAAAACACAGTTTATTACAGATAAATTACTTTTCTCCATACTGCAATGCAGCAAGGTATTTATTTTTGTTTCATTTTTCAAAGTTATTGCCTCAGATAATATTTGGAAAAAGGTGATGTCAGTGGGCCATCAGAAAAGTGTTTCATATTAGTGAGAAGAAATGTATTGAGAATTTAAACCATAAATAAAAGGTAATGGATGCAAAGCTTTATACATTAATTTATATTGATTTTAGAAAACACTAAGAAGGTTGCATTTGTTTTGTCTGGAGCGAGGCCACTAATAAATGATCTGTGTCCTTTCTTTCCACTGAGTTATGGTGTGATTATAGCGTTCATCCGTGTGGGTCAAGTTTTTAATGGTTTTCTTTCACATCGCACATCCTACTTCACAAAACTGGAAAATCCTTTCCACCAGAATGCTTCAAATCAAGATAGCAATGCAATTTAATTTTGAAGCGCCACCATTTGCCATGTCTTTAAACTGTGATAGATGAATGAGCCAAGAATGAATATTGTCATAATAACCCAATGATATACCAAGCCATTTACAATAGCTATCATCCTACAGCATGGGGAGAATGGAGACCGTTACTTCAGCTGGTGTTTAGAGGAGAGGACATGAGCAGCATTTGAAAACACCTGTGGGTTTAGCCAAAGATATAACAGAAAAACTACTATCTGTCAAAACAAAAGCCAGAAAAGCTTTCTCACTCTTTTTAAGCACTTTCTTGAACTCCCAACCCTGTCAGACAACTGTCAATCAGTCTAAAAGCCTCAGGAAAATATCACTCCATACATACACACAAGTGTAGCCAGACTTTTGACTTGTGGCATAAACACCGGCCCTCATTTCACCTTATTCTGGCCAAGAACCAGCTACATTGATAGGAGGAAACCACTTAACTGAGATTTAAAGTCACCAGCCATAGTTTGTTTTTATTTATATTACTTTATTACTATAAGGCAGGGTTATATGAAATAGATGATTTCATGATAATGGACTAGTGAAAAAACAACAAGACCCACACTCGCACACAAAGATATAATTATAACTAGAATATATAGAATTTTATCAGAAATGTTGTCTATCCAAAACTTCCCAATATGTACAACTGATTAAGTTCATTTTCACAAGCAAAATCCAGTCATTTCAAAAGGAATCCATGCAAAACGTCTAAGGTTAGGTATTTGTAACCCTGGTTCCTCGAAGGAACGAGACGCTGCGTCGAGAACGATTGGGGAACGCGTCCAGCGTGACGTCTCTGAATAATGTGTATAATCAGTCCAAAGGAAGGGCGAGACGTCATAGGCGGGTGACGTCAGAGACCAGGAAGCATAAAAGCAGGAGAGGCACAGCCGGCCCCAGCCTCAAAGGATGAAGCAAGCGCCAGCCAGAGATGCCGGAAGTGTGGCACTGCGACGCAGCGTCTCGTTCCTTCGAGGAACCAGGGTTACATACGTAACCTTAGACGTTCCTCTTCAGGAACTCGAGCTGCGTCGAGAACGATTGGGGATTGCGGAGAGCCTGCAGGAACTCCAGCACTGTACCATCCGGGCAGTTAACTGGGTCGAGCTGGCGGTCTCCGCACCAAGAGGTGAAAAGCCTCCACTTCAAGGCATACAGTTTCCTCATTGAGGGAGCTCTGGATTGGAGAACGGTCATACAACCTCGGTTGCGAGACCGGAAGCTAAGAGTCGTGCCTCCTCAGAGACAACACCTACAGCCTCTAAGCTCCATGCGGGGGCGCACCCTCCGCCTGCGAGAGGAGATCTCTCCTGACGGGAACCTCCCATGGAGTGCCATCAAAAAGAGAAATCAGGCCCAGGAACCATACCCGGCCCGTCCAGAACGGGGCTACTAACAGCAGCCGGACTCCGTCCCGGCACACTCTCTCCAGAACTCCCGAGAGCAGAGCAATCAGGGGAAAATGTACAGATGAAGCCTCGGCCATGTCGTGTACCATGGCCCCAAAACTTCTCTTGATTGAAGCTTTGACAATGGAGTTTATCAGTGGACAAACGACACTAAATAAGACTCACAAACAAATAGCGGCTGACACACACACAGAGCGCTTGCTGAAGACACAAGGCTGGGGCCGGCTGTGCCTCTCCTGCTTTTATGCTTCCTGGTCTCTGACGTCACCCGCCTATGACGTCTCGCCCTTCCTTTGGACTGATTATACACATTATTCAGAGACGTCACGCTGGACGCGTTCCCCAATCGTTCTCGACGCAGCTCGAGTTCCTGAAGAGGAACTGGAATTAATAGAGATCATATTTTGCATTAAGTTCAAACTATTCACACAATTTGCTGTTAACCATCACAAAGCTACTTGGTTTGACAATGAAAATATTTGACACTTGACAGTGGAAAGTAGATCCATTAATAATCCTGCAAGATTTGGCTGAAATATTTCTAAAATGAATGCAGTTTTGCAAATATTATTTACACTTTTATATTGTAATATAATAATGATTATCTAATCATTATATACAATTAATACAGTTATTATTAGTAGTAGTAGTAGTAGTAATAATAGTAGTATTAAAGTCGGCATGAAATGGTAGTTGAGATTGTCCTTTTTTCCTAATGTGATGTATATCCGAGTGAAAGGGCTACTGAAATGTAAAAAAAAAAAATGCAGGGCGGGGCTTGATTTCTTCCTTTGGGAATTGATTGGATCGTTGGAAGTTGGGCGTTGTTTACAAAATAAAGGCAGAAATGAGACATAGCCCCGACCTCAGGAAGAAAAGTCGTTTAGTTTCGGGGTAGGGAAGGTCAACATATTTGATTAAAGATTATGAGGGCACATGAATCTTTAAGAAATAATGAAGTGCACAGATAAGTCACTTATCATAAACACTACAATATTATATATAAAAATAAGAATTGTAAATTTTGATTTCATGATGACTTTAACTTTAAAAAAGAAACATATAGTTTTATGGAATTTATATTTTTGCACATGGTCATCTAATTAATGTGCATCTAATTGCCTCAAATTAAACTCTGAATTTCATCCAAAGATTGAATGATGGTAACCTGGAAAAGTGATCCTTTTTTATGACTTTCCCAATTGCGCATCCGTGATAAATCACCACAGATATATTTTAGGTGCTGCTCATAATCAAAGCACAGAAGAAAACCTCTATTAGGACCTCTCATTGTCCAGCTCTTTTTTTTTTATTGAGCATATTTACCATTTGTCATTCTGGCAGATCACTGGTCCTCTCGCTCACATCCTTCCTGACTTATGTCAGTCTGGGAAGATACGCCTATGGCTCTCAGCATTGTAATTGTAATACGATTCAGGGTGTACCAAGATGCAGTCCTGATGTTCCTTCTCTTTTCATCGTATTTTTTTTTTTTTTTCAGTATCCATCATAACAGTACTTTTACTCTGCAAAAAGACAACAGATCCTGAGACATGGCACCCTAAGTGGGTTCCGCGGAGACCTGTTCCCGTGACCATTTGGATGCTTGATTCTTGGCTCCTGGTGGTCATGATGGATGGATAAGTCATCACGGCCAATTCAGTTAGCATCTTCAGGCCTGTAAGTAAATGTACAAGTGGCTAGGTAGATTCCATTTGTGTGTCCATTTATGTCAGGTTGTGATTTCATATCCTGCACTGATAGCCTTTGACCTCTGTTCTATATATTTGTTCTGGGTCGTTTTTATAACAGCTCTCTCTCTCTCTCTCTCTCTCTCTCTCTCTCTCTCTATTTGTTGTTTGGCAGTAGAGCGGTAATGTTTTTATTTTTCTTCTTTTAAAAAAAAAGGACATTAGGCTGCTTCATGGAAAGATACTACCGTCCTTCCTAATCTTTTTAAAAATGATTTATCTAAGATTGATTCATAGAGGATGTTTACAGAACTGGCCTTTAAAGTGCTCCAGCTGGGAATCTTTGCTTGCTTTTGTATCCGATGAGATTGTGAGGTGTATGGCTCAATGACTTGATGTTGTTTTTATGTTTTGTTTTTTGTAATCGATGGTCAAATCAGACATGTTATTATTAGTTATATTTAACAAATAATCCAACAGACAGTTTACCCAACAACCGGACTGGGTGCCAGGATAGCTTTGAACGAAAGTGCTGCCAGATAACATAAGTTTTATGGCCCAGTGGTATTCACGTCACCGTACTGGAATTAACTTTGAAACAGACAACTACTGCACATAGGAAAGGATTCATTAATTCATAGCCAGACCTTTCAATGAATGAAATGCATATCCCCAGGTCACTGTGTATTGTATTTTGCTGTACAGTATAGAATCACTAGATAATGTAACCTCACCTATACCATGTTTGGTATCTATGAATGCGTATATTGATGATCCAAACGATAGTCTATATTATAGGTTGATATTAAAGGTTGCAACATATTAGTGTTTTAAGAATCTTTAATAGTTTTTGCATCAACAACCAATCCAGTTACATATGAAAAACACCATGCTTGAAGACAAGGAGTCATAAACATTCTCGTTCATCAAGGCAATGCTATTATTGTACATTTAACTAAACAAAACAGAGGTTTAGCATAGCTGTAGACCCCGACTCATTTTCATAGCTTCATTCCTTGTTTCTCTAATGGTTTCATTCAGTCTTATTTGCCCTTCCCTCATATAAATGTGGTTGTATATTGATTTGTTTAGACTATTTATGTGTTAGTGTTTAGTTAATAAAACTTTTGTGCACAAATGTATAATTCCGTCACTGCTTATGGACAGTGTCCCTTTAACAATCCAATCCTGTTACATGCTCTAATGTACTAGAACTGTAAGAAAGTTATTTTCTGTAGCCATGAAAATATAATTTCTCGGAATTGATATGAAATTAAACCGAATGTTCACTGGATGAACAGATTAGTTGATGCCAATATTAATTCTGCTACAGTTACAACTGGTAGCTGATATAAATAATGGTAATTAATTATAATTAATTGTAACTATTACAGCCTATACAGTTTCTTTTTGAGCTAATTTGCTACATTATTAATTTATTTATAATTAACTTAAAAAGGAATTAATGCATACAGTGACTTGTGTGTACATTTTAATATATTTGCGGGAAGTTTGCTAATTTATTTATTTATTTTAAGGTAAAAAGAGGTATCATGCTTAGGGTAAAGCCTTATATTATGATGAAGAAAAAAAATAAAATTAAAAGGATGAAGTTCTTGAAATGAAAACCTTTAGTAATACATATATTTTATTTATTTATTTTTATTTTTATTTATTTATTTTTACGCAGAAATAAAACTTTTCTTTAACATAATACAAGTCAACATTTATTTGTCATTGACCCATAGATGGCTGTATTCAGAGTCATGGTTATGATTAAAATATTGAGAATATCCCTGATTATAATAAAAGAGCTGTTAAAATTGACAAAAACATTTGTGTTCACAGCAGCCATGCTGTGAACTGTAGTGACGAACTTACAACGTGATGATGAACATGATAAAAAAGGCAATGACAATCGCCCACTGTCTCGCTGATGAGACCTCATGATCTGCATTTGTGTCCATGACACCACACTAATCTCTTCATTAAGTTTATGGCCGGTCAGCCAGCATAACTCTTCACTGCGGCAAGCCTTTGTTGTACGAACTCAGTAGTATGTTTACTAGTCGTCCTTGTCCTGGGGCCAGTGCCAAAGTGTGTAGGAGACAACAGAGGACAGTGTGTGCTTGTAAATAACACTATTCTCTCAGCATGCTTGCATGACCGTCTTACTATATGACCACCCCCACCACACCTCAAAACATTAGCAGAGGACCCCTCTATGCCCAAGGACTCGTAACCTCTATGAACCCAGTTCACTGGAAGCTCCCTGTCCTCTCAAAGGGGGTCTGTTAGTCTCACTCAGCTTGTGTACAGCCAGCACACAGCTCGGGTTTTGTTTCTCGTGTAAATTTTGTTCTTTAGCCCTTTCCGTGAACAAGCCTCAGTTGTGTGTGGCATAGCCAAGAGAATGGCTTGGTGAAGGCAGAGGAAGAAAGAGCAGACTATGATGTACTCTGTCTTTGTATGGACTTCTGCATTCATGGGCCCATGTGACTCCAACAGCAGGGCCTTTAGTTTGGCACATCACAACACCAGCACATTGTAAATAACCAAATGAGTTTGGAAGGCTAATCGCTGGGCTTTATTTTCATTTAAGACTGTCATGCAGTAGACTTTGTCATAGTAAAATATCTGGGTGGGTGCTGGCTTGTTTTGAGCTCCAAGACCAGGGGTGATGTGCACCGTTTTTTATTTATTTATATATGTATTTATTTATTTATTTATTTTCTTTTTTTGTTTGTTTGTTGGCTCACTCAGTTGGTGGTGATGGATGGATTATGTGGATGGATGGATTGATAGAGTGAAAGGGATAAATGGATGGATGGATGGATGGGCAGAGTGGATGATGGATGAATTAGCTCACACAGTGGAAGGATGGATGGATTTTTTTGGCTCACTTTGTGGCCATGGATGGAGTATATGGATGGATGATTTAATAGAGTGGAGGGATAAATGGATGCATGGATGGATGGAGTATATGGATGGATGCATGGATGGATGGACTGACACACTGGATGGATGGATGGATGAATGGATGAAAGGATAGATTTTGTGTATTGGTTTGCTTTGTGGCCATTGATGGAGTATATGGATGGATGGATGGATGGATGGATGGATGGATGGATGGATGGATGAATTGATAGAGTGGATGGATAGATGGATGGATGGATGGATGGACAGAGTGGATGATGGATGGACTGATTGACACAGTTGATCGATGGATGGATTTTTTTATTGGCTCACTCACTTTGTGGCCATGAATAGAGTATATGAATGGATGGAATGATGAGTGGAGGGATAAATGGATGGATTGATTTATTTTTTATTTGTTTATTGGCTCACTCACTTTGTGGCCATGAATGGAGTATAAGGATGGATGGATGAATGGCATATATGGATGGATGGATGGATAGGTAGACTTGAGGGATAAATGGATGGATTAACAGAGTGAATGGATGGATGGAGTATATGGATGGACAGATTGATAGAGGAGAGATGGATGGATTGACAGACAATGGATGGATGGATGGATGGATGGACTGATGGTGTGACACAGATAGATAGATATATAATATAGTGTATTTTTAAACTAAATTTAACCCAGAGTTCGTAAGTACAGGATAAACAAAGGAGTTTTAAGCATCTCAACCTGTAATACAATTAAAAGTGATGAAATCAAAAAGCACAAGAGAGGGTCCAGGCTGCCTCGACTCGCCTGCAGCAAATATGCAGTAGCAGATTTGGGATCTGGCTTTGTTCTGCAGCTTTTTTGTCTGGCTCGCTCTGCGTGTTGTCTAAGGGCTAGTGCTGCTTTAAAACAGAAGTCCTACTGGGCTCCAATTAAGACCAGGAGAAGAATTAATGAACAAGTCCTCAAGTCAGCCTCAGCTCTCAACTGCTCTATTTATCAGACTGCTCAGGGGGACACATGGTCTCAATTCAAACACACGATTTCTGTCTTCACTAAATTAAATATGTGTAATTTATGTTTTTATAAACATAGGTGACCTTGCCATCAGCTATATAAGTTCTAGTCATTTGAATCTTTCTCATTTTTACCCCTCCTCACTTTTTTCTCTTCTTCATTGTATTGCATTTCATTTCCCAGTATGCCCATAAGCCATGTTCAGGTTTCTATGCTGACTATAAAATTGGATGGTTGGAGGGCAACTGGGAGAATAGGGATGTTCCGCAGAAACACATGCTGTACAAAGTATCGTTCAGAGAAAAGAACGTCAATAAGTGCAACTGACTTTGGTATTGTTTCTTTTTCTCCCTCCCTAGATATATTTGAATCACAGAGCAGCAAATAAGAATACATAGGTTTTTTTTTTTTTTTTTTTTCTTTTTTTTTGTCACATAAAGTTTGAAATTTTCAAATGTTGGATGTTGTTTTCCAGAATGACATGAACCAATTTGAAAGGTTTCTTGGCAGAAAATCTTGAAGAAAGAGATAAAAATTAAAGTAAGTGAATATTTACGTGATGATACTACACCTTCTTTCTTTGAAAACATTAAACACATTAAAGAGGTCATGCAATGTTGCTAAAAAGAACATTATTTTGTGTATTTGGGTTTAATTAAATATTTTTATGTGGTTTAAGGTTCAAAAAACACATTATTTTCCATAAACTGTATATTATTGTTTCGCTTTCACAATGAAACAGCATCTCCATGACATGGTGCCAGTGGCAACAGCGAGAATAAAAGGTTAAGCATTCTTTCTTTGCGTGAACATTTAGGGCGATGTTATGCAAATCTTCCCACATCGTGATGTAGACATGTGGGGGTGTGTTTAAATGAGTTGTTTGAGGAGGGCATGGAAAAGTCTTATAATACCTATAATAATACTTATAATACAATATCTTTTTTGGTTTGAGACTTTAGTGTTTGCGACTTTACAGATCTTCTTTATGCAGCTTATGAGCTTGTAACACTCCAAAGATAAAGGAAAACTTTAAATATGACCCCTTTAAATCCTCTGTGTTTGCTTGTAATTAATATTGGGACCAAAATTATTATTATGAATATCAAAGTAGTTTTATTTTTTTATTTATTTATTTATTTATTTTCCTGTTTCTACTACTACTTCTAGCATGAGAAGTGTGCATTATTTTGCATGTGCTGTTTTATGGTCCAAATGCATTTATACCTGTCCTCCTGTGTGCAAGCAAACATTATTTAAAGTCACTAACTCACACCCTTTACCTTTCAGGTTTCAGCATCCAGCCAAATTTTCCATCAGTTTACATATGCATATTGTTGTGTAAACAGAAGTAAGCAGTCCAGAGCACTCGTCCTAGAGAAGGAGTTACATAGAGACTATGATGAAAACAGAACCTATAGTTAATTTTGAACTCACAAAGGGCCCCATGGGGAACAGCGTAAATGCTACTAGCCTTTTCTCTTAGTTTTCTCATGTAGTTGTCTCTGTTATAGATTGTTTGCCATTTTGAAAAATGTGCAACCGTGTCTTTTGCCATTTTTTACATCTTTGCATAAGGTACCACCAATGCTATATATACTCAGTTGGATATGCTTATACTCACTACATGAAACTTTTGCTTTTATAAACATTTTTAGACATGTATGTAGGCAGTTTGTTTGTGTCATATTCATGCCTGTCAGCTTTAGTTGTGTGTGATTAACCTTTGTTGATCATTACTGCTTGATGCACACAAGTAAGATAATGCTACTACTTCACAAATTTACTTGTAAAAAAAAAAAAAGCAGTCACATTGTTAATGATTAATTGTATGGCAGGTGAAGTAGTACTGTATCACTGATGAAGACAGCTAGAGATGCTATTTGGTGCAGTTTACTTTCTTTATTTTTCTCTATGCTGAAATATTTTCTTTTCATCTTTCTACATTTCCCTAGAAAGCGAAAAGGTGTTGACATGCTATTCCGAAATGTTACAAATGTAAAATGATACATTAGGCAACATATGGGGATCAGTGTTTTTGAACAAATTGATTTATTGAATGATTTAGTGGCTCACTCAAAAAGACAGTCGCTTGTTTAATTTTGTTGCTTAATGAATCCATGTTTTGAACAATTTATTTGAGTGTATAAAGCAATGACTCATTCTTAAAGACAGCAACTTCTTTTGTCAATGAATAAAATATTTTTTTAACAAATCAGTTGAGTGAATGATGCAAATGATTCATAAAGACGGTCTCTCGTATCAGTAATGTTTTAATCTGTGTTTTTAAATGAATTGCCGGGGTGAATGTTCCAAAGATTCATAAACAGTCACTTATTTTATTTAACTTTTTGAATAAATTAATGTTTTTGAACTAATTAGTTGAGTGAATTAATCAGTGACTAATTATTCAACAGTCATTGCTGAATGAATCAGTGATTTTCAACAAATTGTTTGAATGAATTCTCAATGAATAATTTTGGTGAGTGATTCAATGACTCAAAAATACATAAAGAAGTCAGTATAACACAGTACCATACTAATCTTACTGTTTATGTATATTGTTTTTATACATGACTGTAAAGTTGTTTAAACGACTCAGTTCAGTGAATTTCTCAGTGATTCATTCATGAAGACAGTCACTTGTTGCCAAATACTGGCATAACAAAGTAACCAGCTGAAAGAGTTGCTGAAGAATCCCCATCAATAATGCATTGACAGTCTTGTCAGAACACAGACACACAAACTAATAGGCAAATTTAACTATACTATAATTGGCTTTTGATGTTGTGGTATGGTCAGCCCTTGCAGTGCCTTACAGTATCCTGTATACCAGTAATCCAAACCCTACCTAGTTATCCCGGAAACCACACTGCTGTTTGTGTCAAGCTGTCAGATTTCCTGGCAGTAAAGAAAATCACCTTGTGTTGTTTGTTTGTTGTTCTGTGTTCAATCAATACTGCCACTTTTTCTTTACAACGCTGTCAGCACTCCATCACCAGGAGATACCTAATATTCTGATTTCATGACCTCCCAATGCGCTGGCCCTCCAAAGATGGACTGCTCAATATTGGCAAACAAAGCTCACAATGCTCACATTCATATTGGGACACTGTTGGGTTGGGTAGTGGGCTGTTCCATAGCTCGAAAAAAAAAAAAACCTGGGTGCTTGTTTAATAAGCCCTGAGTCTCAGAGAGAGAGAGAGATGAGGTAATGCAGGGGGAGAAGCTGATAAAGAGCTTCTCTCTTCTCCTCTGTGCTCTCCCTTTTTCACCCTCACCCTCTGTTATTTCTTTTGCTCTCCTCTATCTCCAGGGCACAGACACAGGTATAAAAGAATCACAAATTGTTTTTGGCCCAGGCCCAAGTAAGCCAATCACTGCCTAACCGGAGTGATCTCATTCCTATTAAGACCATTTGTTCTGTTCTAAAGCCAATATCTGTACTGTCAGTAATAATGCAGTTTCAGAAGGAAGCAGGAGAAGGGAACAAGGACAGGATGACTGGAAATGTGGCTATGGCATTTTGACCAGTGTAAGCCTAGAAGCAATGCGTAATGTGCGTAATAATAGAACAGATATGACAAGAATGGTTGCCTTGAGAAATCACACTTAAGTGTCACACAGTTGTCTCCATGATGGCCTTTAATTCTGTGAGCAAATTTTTTTTTTTTTAGGGTTAGGGTTAGGGTTACGGTTAGGGTTATTTTTTTGTCAGTTTTAAGCTTTTTTTGTATTTATTAACCACACTGTGTCAATACAGGTAAAGTCTATTTCACACTTAAGAGCCCTTGAAAAAAAGAATTGTGCACTGGTAAAACCTCTGCTATTATATTAATGAAAAATCCTTCAAAAAAACATATTTATTCAAAACTCTGTACATGGCTACACTCAAATTGCCAGCAATGGACGAAGGAAGTTTTTTATTTACAGGATGTGTAGTTATGATTGACTCAAAAATGTCTGAAATTATTTACCCATGACAGCATGCGAAGATGGATGCTAATGCTAACAACTTTCCCCACGTATTCCTTGTCTACTAAGGTAGCAAGTCTGATGAAATTTAGCAAAACAGCTGAAAATATACAGTTCAGATCAGTGGTCAGACTTGATATTTGTAGTGTGTCAGCTGTAAAGTTTGAACTAAATGTGAGTCTCATGAAATGTCCTGAGTGAACTCCCAGCCTGAGTATGAATATTTCATTCTACTGTATCAGTCACTCACTGTCAACTATATAACATTCCCTAGTTGTTGCATCAACATTTTGTTTTAATGTCTTTTCATATTCTTGACATTTCTTCAACTATTATTGCTGTCTGTGCAGAGCTGTAACTGTGGGTGTCTCCCATGGTGCTGTGTTAATTGTGAGTAGCTGGCTCCTATCTACACAAGTGATCAATAGTGATTTCCCAGAGTACCTAGTAAATCATGAGAAAAGTCAAACAAACATGTGTGTAAACAAACTCAGCAGTACTCAACTCCAACACAGCACATGTGATTTGTACCCATTCAGAAATAATGCTTTTGTTGGGAGAAATTTTGCAGATATGCCTTTCGGACCCTGTTTATGAACTAGGAAGTGCTACATTTTGATTACCCGCCTGTTTTCTGAACATACAGTTCTTTTTGTAATTTGTTCCAAAAGAAAAATGGCATTCTATCAGCATTTGTACACTTTAGAAATGATTGGTAGTTTATTATGTATGAAGTGATGCTGGCTCTTGTCTTGGGAGTATTCAGCCCACGCTAGCCTTGAGTGGCTCTTTAATGATGTTGTTGTGGCTCAGTGACTCACTTTAACAAGTTTTCGTCTGAACCTTGTTATTTGTAGTCAAATAGTCAGGTGGTGACCAGTCTATTAAACTGAACCTGTCTTGAACACCAAAGTTGTCAATAGCAAGAAAAATAGCTAGCATAGGCCAATTATATATATTTTTCACACTTTAGTTTTGAAACCATTTCTCACTATTAACTAATTATTAACTATAAATTTGGCCTCATTAAACTCATAATTTGCTGCTTATTAATAGTTAGTAAGGTACTTGTTATGTTTGGGTATGGTATATGTGCTTTGTACGTTTTTTTTTTTTTTTTACTCTCTCTTCTTCAGTAAAAGTTGTTCATTGATATCACTGTTTGAGGCACAATTATTTTTCTAGGTAACTTACTGGTCTATTTTAAGTAATTTATGTTGGTTTTACTTTGGAAAACTCAGTTCCATGCAAAAAAATATTTTATTCATAGTTGCATTACAACCATCCCACATCTCTTTCTGGCATCCTAACATGAATACCATGCAAAAGAAACCAGATTTATCTTTTTAGCTCATTCCATACGTTTGAGTACTGAATATAATTCAATCTTTCAAAGCAAGTCAGTCCCGATGGATGAAAAAGGCTATTTTTGAAATCAGAAAGAAAAGGCATTTGCACACTTCGCTCCTCAACTGGCCCCTGAAAGGGTTGAATAGCTCTTGTCTAGAGAATAGCGATGTTCAGAACAGTAATAAGCTGAATGATTTGCAGTTTTGCACACAATGAATCATATGTGGGGTAAATGGCCCGACTGGTTCACTGAATATATCGTCATAGCAGAGTGAGGATTGCTGCTTCATAAAAGCCATTGATGCTGGCCAAAGTCTTTATAGTCATCTTTTACGAAACAAGGCTTGGCTGGACAAGGGTCATCTTGAATGAATTAGAAGGCCAGGCTTGATTTATCTGCTGCCATGGACAGCCACTCTCATGTGTGTTTGGCTGCTAATTAGCACCGTCCCTCCTCTGGAGTGTCACCTCAGCAGGCCCACACAAATGGACAGTGCTTCATCTTGCCCAAAAAAGAAGGGGTTGCCACAAAGAGGGTCTTAAATTACGGCTGTCACTTTAAACACAGGGTCGCCCAGGGCCTGCTGCATGCTGGGAAACCTTTAGGAGGCCTCTCTTTGTCTGAGGGGGAAGGCTGGTCACAACAAACAGCCTTTCCTTCATGCTGGCTGCTTTGAATCCCCCTCTCTCGACCTCCAGTATGGACCCGGCTTGAGGCGCAGCACGCTTAGGAGTAATTCAGGCTCCCTCCGGGTGTATCACCATGCTGTAATCCATAAATGCATGAATGTCTGAAATAAAAGAGATGGTGACGCTGTAAAGAATACAGTAGAAAGGAAGTGAGTGAGGGATGCAGGAAGGAAGAGATAGATAAATGAATGGCAGACCTCACTTGTGTGGCCCCATTGTGAGGCAGAGACAGAAAGGCCAACTGATACTGCTGCCTGAGGAGATGGGAGAACCCATTCTAGATGTGTTTCCTTTTCTAATTGGACTTTTGGTTCTCCCTCAGTGTCAGTATCTGTTCTTTTCACACCTCTGCATGTGCCGACTAAGAGCAAGAGGTGAAGTTCAAGACTGGTTTTTACATTTCAGAGGCATGTCGTCTTCCCTGAGTTTGGTACCTGACATTGCAGTGGTCAGCATCCCCTCGCATGCTCCTGCAGGTGGGCATTAGGTGAAAGAAAAGAGTTTTAAATCATTCCTCACATTTTCATACATCTTTTGAAGCCATGTTCATGCTGATGAATCTCAGAGGCGGCTCCCCTACCTTGCACCGTAGCTCCAGATAATGTAACGTCTTTGTAATTGGTCTTGAAGTTCCCAGGAACTTGCTCTCTCAGTTTTAACAACGATAAAGACTCTATTGCAGCTGGTAAGGTTTTCAGTCATTAAGATTCTCCTTTATTCTTCTGTCTATGTGCTGAATGTTTTAGGTTTATGAAGGAGGTGTGCCTCATTGTGAGAATATACTCCTGGTGGTAGTGCTGACAGTTCATTTTGAGTTCACTGTCAGACTTGTTTCTCTCATCATGTCTTTTCTCCAGAGGGTTCTAATGTTGCAGAATAACTTTAACTTCATATTCTCATCCTTTAAAATCAACACTGAAATATCAGTAATCACTGGGATTTTGAATATTACACACTGGCTACGTCTTATGTTATTGGAAAATGCCCTGTTTTGTGATCTTCCACTGCACATTCATCTAGAAACAGCACCAGTTTCCAGAGTTGAGCAAGCAACTTGGCAATGTAGAAGGCTCGACTCAGTAGACTAACTTGTGATTTCAATTTAGACTGTTCCACAAACCCATTCAGACTGTTTTGCTAACTACTGTAGTTTGATTTATTCAAACTCAAAAGAGTAAGTAGACCAGGCCAAACCATTCTCATTCCAAAGAAAATATATATATTCCACAAATTAAAATATAGATTATTTTGAAAATAGCAATGCTAGCACCTCCACATTGAGAAATGTACTGTAATTAATCTAATAGCTTTGCTACTTCTGCTCAATACTGCAAATTCCCTTTAGTTTTTATTAAATGTATATACTGTATATATGTTTTTTTTTTTTTTTTTTGATTTTATGGCAAGTTCAGTGAGCTGACTGTTCAGTTAAATGCACATTCATCAGCATTTTATTTCATTAGTGAAAGAGGCTATTTTTCAAGCCCTTTTGACTATAAAGAGCATTTGTTCTGTGCTCTATATGTAACTCAAGCCACTGTAACCGTCATTGGCAGTCTGAGATACTGGCCCTCTTTTCCTGCAGTGTACAGTAAATACCATGTTCGGCACATTAGCGCAGCTATACCTGCCCTCCTCACTGGCAGATGTCTGAGCGGAATGCAGATAATGAGGAGAAAATGTGGGACTGTGGGTGATAATGCTCTTGGGAGGGGGACACGGTTAAGGAAACCAGAGACGGTCCCGGAGTCGGGCAGCTGATGATGTGAGTCCTCCAACCTTGCAGAGTTTGCAGCATGTGAAATTTTACAGTTTGCACCCTATCCAATGAAACAGGCTTCACACTGTTCACACTGAGTGACATAAGGACACATCTGCCTGATCGAAAGGCAATTTTAGAATTAATGGGCATTTTACACCTGATAAGTGAGCAGTTCGCACGTCCCATTTAGAAATGCTCTGAAACTGAGTCACTCCTATTCGGAAAATGTATAGTACCGGTATATAAACTCATCTGAGTTAGTTTGCAAAGTCGGTTTGAAAACAGTAATAATTAATCTTATGAATCAGAGCTGGAAATAACACACTTCAAAATAATATATAAAGTGTGACCTTAATGTAATGTTTACATGCATATGAAATATGCATAAATGCATTTAGTTTAACTATTTGTGCTTTTTAGTACATTTAATATATATCAACTTTAAATTTAATTTAGAATAATGATAATCAAGTACTGTGCATGTACATTATGTTATAATAGGTATGTTAGTCAACACATCAAAATAAGTGTTAAAGCACAACAAAAAATATTACAATTATTTAAACTGTATTTTAAAGTAAAACATTTAATTTTACAATAAGTGCAATTTGAGTGTATTTAGCTGTGTAAAGAAAAGTAGCAATTTAAGTGTACTCTTTTTAAGTACATTAAGTGTCCTTTATTTCATAAAAAATATACTATCTGCAAATGCATTTGTTTTTATAAGATCTGAAGTGCAAGTGCACATTCAATGCACACTTCTTTTTGACAAGGGACATAAAATATGTTGTTTATGGCAATCAATTTTCTCTATTTTGTGATAAAGAATACTGAAAAATACAGAACATGAACATGTCCCAAACCATTTAAGTAGTTTTACATGACTTGAAGGTGTTTTAATTAACATGTATTGAATTTTATTTTTTTATTCTTGTTCTTCAAATTCCTCATAAAATTTAAAAGTGATCAAATGACAAAGTATCTTTTATTTGTGAATTATTGGATTCACTGGATTAGCTAAAAATAGACATTACCATATTGTTATTAAAACATAAGCATTATTTTTAATGAATTTCCAGTACAGTTAACAATAGCTTGATATTTACCAGTTAAACTGATATAAGATTTTGGTCTTTAGAACCCCCTCCTGCTGTGACCAAATGGGAACAAATATAGCACCATATCAGTTTTTTCTCCAGCCACTATTGCTTTATTCAAAAAAAAAAAAAAAAAAAAAAAAAAACCGGAGCAGGGAATGTGTGTAGTGAAAGAAAGCCAGAAGCGCTTCCTCATTCATGTATTTTATTTACTGCTGGGACCTTCAGTGTCTGCAGGCTGTGTGTTTCACAGCTCACTGTTGCCCCCTATGGAGACTAAAGCAACACTTTCTCCTCCTCTCAGCATGTCTCAGACTCTCTCAGTCCTGCCAAAGGATCCAGTTCTATCTCAGTAATCTCTCTGACACCTTGGCTGGAGATGATTAATTGGCATTAAGCACTTCAGTGGGGGTCAAAATTACCCCCTCCACTCATTAACGATGTGGCTGTATATTTTTCAGTGCGTTTTTAGACAAGTGTGGAATCTATGTGACACAGGCAGACCTGGGCGAACGCTTCGCTGGGGTCTCACAGGGCCCTTCATCAGCCACTCCATCTACTCTGTCTCATCAGGCAATGCCACAGAGCATAAAAGGGATTGTGATGGTGTCTTGAGCATGTCTCAGATCTGTCTGTCTGCCCACTAGAGAAAAGACAGGGACTTGCTGGACCCAAAAGGTTGTGGCATCAGCGTACGTGTGCAAAGCGTGACAGCTTATTATACAACTGTATTCTTAGATGGATGAATTTCAGTAACCATATCTAAGCATTCAGCTAATTGTTAATGGACATCCTGAGATGACTGAAATTAACTCTTGCACTGAACTGTGTCATTGGAGTTACTGTGTAGTGTCTGCTTTCACACCCTTTAATGCCCTTGAATCATTTTGTTAAGCATAATAATATATAAATAAAATCAGTTAAGTCGGTTTCTTTAACCCTGAACATTTGTGTCAGTTGTGTGAAGTAACTAACTAAACGTAGCAAAAATACAAATGTAGCATTTTCTAGCAGCAAAACTTGTCTTCTTAATATTGTACAGCTTTTCTGCTTACAAACCACTTTTTTCACCAAGCAGCAATGTAGCAAAACAAAATGTTGCATCATTGTTTGTAATATCAAATTATATTTTTCACACGGCCGAATAAGCCAAGCAAATCAAGCATGTCCTTTTCTAAGCTATCTTTCTCTCATATTTAGCATTGTAAATTCAGACTAGTTATGTTTAGAGTGAATCTGAGTTCAGCTAAAGCAGTTAAAGAAGAAGACACATAAACAATAACCTGACAAGAGCGAGAGAGAAAAAAATTGAAACATAAAAACCCTACACTAGTCAAGTTTAAATTGTGATCCTAATTAAGATTCATTCATAAACCCTTCAATGTTACAGTATAATCACTTTATCAAAAGAGTAGCTTGACTGAAGCTCTTAGCTTGCCGCATATAACAAAGCTAGTCAGAATTGGTCTGTTAAAAAACTGGAAATTTTTTTTTTTTTAAAGTTGGTAGCAAGCCATGTAATAGTTTGACAGTTAGGTGAAGTTGGATGATTGAGCTCCAGAAATCAGAAGGCTTTGAAATGGTTTTTTGGCAAGAAAATGTTTTTTTGGTTTTAAAAAGCAAAAAGGCAGGGATGATGAATCCCAAACTCTTAAACTCTTGATATGGTTCAAAATAGAACTGCTAAAGAACCGTGTTTTGTGGAGTGTAGCTTCAAGGTAGCTTCACCAACCCTGATTCATATAATCAGTGCTTGAAATCCATTTGTTGCCCCACAAAAACAGCACATTTCCAAGCCAATCAGTGAAAGCAGTCTTCTGTACCACACTTATTTATCTTCTACAGCCGTCCATTCCTCTTTTCTGGTCCTCCTCCAATGGCTTTCAATGACACTTAATTTCTATTAATGGCTTTGTATTCTCAGTAAAAAAAAAAAATAATGTTAAACGGGGCACATTCGCTGCACATGAGGAAATATGCATTGGCCATTACTGCCCATAATGTGTTGGCTCACAAGTAATTCTATTGTGTTCACTGTATGTTTGAGTGAATTATTTGAATGGGGAGATTTATCAGTCTGTCTGCATATTTCAGATTTATCGGTCTGTCTGCATATTTAACTGTTGAGTTTACGACCTTACAGCCAGTTCAGACAAACACGTTTTGTCTCATGTTGTGTTTTGTGACCAAAGACACAATGAAATATAGTTTGGTACATATGTTTATCTGGTTTCTCCTTGCCTAAAGGACATCTTAAGCAAAAAAAAAAAAAGGTACAGTTTACTCATTCTCCCCTATGTAATGTCTTGTTTTTGGAGTATGTGAACTTGTTTGGTCACTGTAGAGAGTTTTGGGACTGCCTAAAATAGAAGTGGGTCAACTCCATACTAACACAGTATTTTAGGAGTCTTTCCCCTGGTGCTGTGCAAATGCTTGACTGTAACGTTTGACTGATTGCTGTCTGGAGCGCTGAGATTCCGACACAACAATACAGTTATTTGCTTTTGCTGACAGCGGGTCTTTTAACCCTCTCTCAGTTTCCCCTAGTGCTTCCTCTCTCTTTTTCTCCCTCAACACACACACACACACACACACACACATTCACATACGTGTTCAAATATTGATTAGTATACACATTTAACAATAATTCCGTTTTCAAACTCAACTTAAAATTTTGTCAGTTAGCTGAAAACATGCAAGAAAAAACTAATAAAAATCAAAAGCATTACAGTCAGTTCACACTTTATTATTTTAAAGTAAATTATTTCTATAATGAGTGCTCTTATGAACAGTATGTTTTCACAACGGCATTCCTCTAGATATCCACGCTCTCCAATTTATTTCTTAAGAGAAAAAGACCCCAGTAATATTGAATGTGTCCTTGCAGAACCAAACAAATGTACTCAGAGTTGCTGAGAAAAGTCTTCCATTAAAAGACATGTAAAATATGTCAATACTAAATATGATTAGATGGAATTCAGTGTGTCCTCCTTTCAATATAACTCAAATATTTCTTATTTAGCAACTCCACCACAATTCTATTGCTTGATATTCCTATTTAATTTTTTCTTAAAAGTCGTTGAGAACTCTTTTGATTTTCTTGAAAGAGCAAAAGGAATACTATTTTCATCTGCTTGTATGTAATTGTGTGTGTGCGTGTAATTTATTCGAGTTTTTGGAAATCGTTTTTTGGAGTTTTTGGTCATTAGATTCCACATATTATTCCAAATGTATATTTTTCAAGACATGGAAAAAAAATGTACCCTGTCCCCGACATTCTCGTTCAGAGGCTCAAGTCAAGTGCCACATGAAAGCACACTCACAGATGAATACTCTCAATCATCATCAAGAGAGATATCGTTTATCCTGTGTATTATATTTACAGTTTCCATCCCTTACTTAGATCACTCACTGGTGTAATTTTGTGTTTGAAGGGATAGGTGAAATTGCATGCATTTCATTTTTTTGTCCGCTCCCAGGTGTGCTAAAAATAAGTCAAGCGCATTGTGTCAACTCTGAGGTGATTTCGGAGAATGATATTTTGAGTGGAACCAACTCCATGAGATCTCAGGCTAAATTTCATTGGAGGCAGTGAAGCGTGTAGAAGGATGTTTGAACAGTCTCTCCATAGCCTTTGCATAAGGATTAAATTCACCTCCCCAAATTTATTAATCATTTCAGATATGAAATTTACTGTCGTAGAGGCATGTGTTTGTTTGACAGCGGTAATTCGAGGCCGGTGAGAGAAGGAATGAGTCAAGTAAAGGTCACTGTTTTTCATATGAGATTGTGGGACATTTGGACTTTGCATTTAGAGAAGCCCTCTCAAGAGATAAGGCTCTGTTTTCACACTGTGGCTAATCTCTGTCATTCAATATGAGGCGGTATTCTTTCAGAATGTGTTCCCTGTTCTCCTGTCGCAAAAAAAAAAAAAAAAAAAAAAAAAAAGCTAATGCAGGCACATTTCAGTGAGGGTGTCACATATAAACTTGATAAGGAACATGGTTGGATGGGTCTTATGAGACAAAACTGAATATGGGCCCTTACTACTCTGGTAAAGCTTCTCTGACACTATTTATCAGGCTATGCTTGATGGCACTTATTTGTCTGCAGAGACATGATACGTGGAGGTAAGAAGGTCACAGTTACATCAGTGCATTCACTGTACTTTTACCCTTCCCATGTTGATGTCAGAGAACTATGCTCCCCGTCCTCCCATCTCAATATTTCATTACATATTTCTTTTTTTTTCTCTCCTTTTTTTTCACACAAGTCAGTGGTGGCCAGTGCTGCTTCGGACTCCACCGATCTTCATTAACAGTAATGTATGTATGTATACACACACACACACACACACACGCACATATATATATATATATATATATATATATATATATATATATATATATATATATATAGACTTTGATATCTGCATTTTATTTAAATTATGACTTAAATTATGAGTCAAAGGTAAAGACTTTTTTTATTGAAAGAGACTAAAATGGAAGTTATTTTTTACTTTTAATACCAGTTTGTAAGATATAGTTAACAAATGTACAGAGCAGTGCTGTCATCGGAAATCACCCTTAACAGATGAAAGGTCAGTACGACAAAGATATCGCTTTCCTCAGCGGATATTCAAACTATGTTTTATATATGAGATTGAGCTGAAGAATGAATGCTGTATCAGATGCAGGTAATCACACTCAATCAGTCCATTGCTCTCTCATAATATTATGCAAAATACAGTGAGCTTTTATTACAGTGATACAATAAGCTTTCAATGAAGCAATTCCATATTCCTTCCTTAATAGTTCTAAAATTACATTTTTAAATTAGTAACAGAGGCTTGAACTCGGCTGTTAAACTGTCAAACAGATTTGAATCTGTGGTGGAAGGAAGTAGTTGTGCACAAAAGAGGGTTTTTAAAGACCCTCCATTGTTGTTTAATTTACACACTCATGTAGTGTGTGTGTGTGTATGTGTGTGTGTGTGTGTTTGTGTGTTTGTGTGTTTGTGTGTGTGTGTGTGTGTGTGTGTGTGCGTGTGTGTGTGTGTGCGTGTGTGTGTGTGTGTGTGTGTGTGTGTGCGCATACATTATTTTTGTGTGTGGGTAAATTTCTCTCCCCTTTTATTATATGATTTATTAACTGTGATAAAATACCTAAAAAGTTTGCTCACTCTCTCGCTCTCTCGTTCTGTCTCAGAAAGGTTTTACACTAAGAGTGAATACCTTTGTTATAATCTAAAGAACACTTTTTTCATTATAAAACATTTTTTTTAAATGGAAAGTAATGTTAAGTGATGTTCCAATGATGTTCTTCATGCAACCCTCAATGCCAATAAAGATCTTTTACTTTTAGGAGTGTATAGTTGAAAAATGTTTTTCAGATTTTATAATTTTCTTCACAATAGGGAAAAAAAAAATAGTTCTCTTAAGATCTGTTCACTGAAAGGTTTCTATGGGGGACCAAAAAATGGTTCTTCTAAGGCATCACTGCCAACTCCTTTTGTAACATTTATTTTTAAGAGTAAAAGAACATTAAAATCTAAAAAATCCTTACAATTTGTTTAGAAATCAAGACTTGAAACAAATGAGAACTACATCAAAATTTGTACAAAATAAATTCCTTTGGGATAAAATTTTGGAGTAAATGCCTTGAGGGAGCCTGTAATACTGCATGCATCAGCCGTAAGTTCCATTTCAGCAAGAGTCCAGTGCCAGTGAATTTACTACTGATTGGGTTTTCTATTACATTCTATTACCTGATACAGCAGTTTACACACATTATGGCAATTATGAATTACAATCATCCTAGCAAACTACCAGCTACCAATAACACTTTTATTATAGGACTATCGACCATTCGTTCACAGGGAGGGAGTGGACAGTGACATGTAATCAGAAGTTTGATTGATGATTTGTTTAGGGTGTATTGACTGAACGTCACTCAGTCTGCATTGGACTATAATTCACGCATTTCTCTCCATCTCCATGACATTAGGGCATAAAGCGAGACTCTAAAAACCCACCAGATGGCCCCTGAAGCCACGATTCACCAGAAGTCTTTTGAAGCCAGTAATAACACCTTTTACAGCAGAAGAGAGTATTACTGAAAGTCTTTATTACATTAGAGACGTGATGAGGTGCAGTGTAAGTGTTTATGGGTTGGGAGGCTAATGGAGGCCAGCCTCATTTTGTTTACTGTCCATCCCCATCATCGTTTTACAGTTGAAAAAGGTGACCAGGGATATCAAGTGTGAAAAAGACTTTAAGACTCAGGGAGCAACTGATAATAATACTGTAGGCTACACACATCGCTTTACATTGGGTGAGACACTGAGCCGCACTCCTTGGAAAAAGGAATGTGTACATTTTTGTTGAAATGAACACTAGTGACTGTAAAACACCAGGAAATCATTTCTTTTTATATAAATTTCCGATCACAGGGGCTGATTGTTTATTAATAAAGACTTAATTTTGTACAGTTCTTTGCATAATAGTATGTTATGACCTTAAGACACTTTTACAGTCGTGGATGATTTTTAAACTAATACAATTTGATGTTTTGATGTCACAAAACCAGCTCCACATATATGGCTTTTCTCCAATAGTAACATGCTTGTTAGCTCACCTGGTAAAGGTGCAATGCATAGCACTTGGGTATAAGTCATGTAAAACACAACTAAGGATAAAAGAGCTCAAAATTGTAAAAGATAATATGTCATTGTTGCTTCAAATGTGTGTTTCTTTTTTTTTTTGTCACATTTGCTTAACACTATCAGGTGTGTTTACAGCATAGTTTAGTGTAGGTGGTATGTTATTTTCAAACATGATAGAGCAGTGGTTTTCAACCTGTGGGTCGCGGTGGTAATGCAGGTGGGCCGCCAATTACTATTAAAATAAATAATAATATTTTTAATATATGTGAAAATGTCTAAGTCATTATGTAATAACATCATTTAAGATATTTAAATAACAAAAAAAATATATTAAACTGTAACTATGCTTCCACTATTCGAGCTCGCTGATTGGTTTAAGAATAAACTACCAATTTATATTTTTGCTGCATATGCTACAGAACAACAAATTCATGCATAAATGGCTGTCAAGATTTTCCCTTCTGACTGCTTGCTCCACTGACTGTCTACCCGCTACCCGAGGTCTGCCTGGATCTGGTTTTCCCGTTTTACTGAGCGGTGCCAGGCCGAGTTATTTTCTGTTCTTTTCCAGTTCATTCTAGGGTTGTGTGATTAATAGAAATCATCATAAAATCACGATTTGAGCGTGCACGATTTTCGTATGCTATCTGATTCAATGAGAATTCAACCTAGCGAGAGAACAGAACAGACTGGGCATGTGCCTAACTCCAGGTTCACACTCTGTGTCTTTTTTCCGAGCCCATGTTAATGGATCAGAGCGTTCACACTGCACGCGGTAAAAGGCTAGAAATAAAATTGTGCGAAAATAATATCTAGCACATGAACATAGAGAGTTGTGAGTGCACAGGACTCAGGTTAAGTGAGAGGAGACACGTTTTAAGTGCGCAAACTCTCCAGGTGAGAGCAGCATGTATCTGAGCAAGCACGTCTGGTTTTGTGACAGAGCAAAGGAAATCTGCGTGTGATGACGATTTTGATGTGCTTTCGCGTTAATAACTCGCTGCTGCTTCTGCATCGCTTACACATACTGTATACACACTGCAGACGGAGTATGTGTGAACCTGTATAATGTATAACAAATCTATTTCAACACCTGAGGCACCGCTACAATTAATGAGCTCTATGAACAATGCATGGCAAAAAAGAAGAAAAAAAGTCCCTATATATATATATATGTGTGTATGTATGTATGTATGTATATATATATATATATATATATTATTTATTTATTTATTTATTTATTTATTTATTTATTTTATTTTATTTTATTTTTTGCCATAAGTCTAGAAATTTTGTTATGTTTTGTTACACCTTTACTATAGTGATTATTTTGACTTATGTCTGTTCTAGAGACATTACAAGATTTTAATAAAGCTCTAATTGTTTTTCTTTTGGAAATATGTTTCAAATTCATCCTGAATGCATTTATGACTGTAAAGCATTTTTTTTTTTTTTTAATATCGCACAGCCCTAGTTCATTCAATAAATACAGTTAACAATCTAGCTTCTGAGTGCTAAGTTATTAACCAGCGGGGTCAGTAAAATTTTTTGCAGTGGGCCGCTGAAACATATGTGTTTGGTTGTGTGGGCCGCGAGTTGAAAAAGGTTGGGAACCACTGTGATAGAGCATTATCCTTTTAGCACCACTCACTGGACATTTCATTTCTGAACTGCCACAATACGTTTAACAACCAACACAATAAAACATTAGCAGATTTACATTCATTTGTTCTGGATAAAAACGAATATGCTTTTAGTGCCACTTACTGGACATTTTATTTTGAATGTGTTGTGACAAATGCAAGAAGCAATGCAACAGAATTTTTAAGATATGTTACCATGGACCTGTTTTTTCCAATGAGGCTGGGTTGAGCCAAAGCAATCCATCGCACTCCTGATGTAGAATGCCGTTAATACCATTAGCTTTCAAGTTGCTTATGTCAGTAATTTACTATGTTTTACACACTCGTCTCTGTAAATGTTTGCTAAACCATTTTTACTGTCATGTACAGTAAACTTTCACTCACTGATGCATTTAATTAGTTTGAAATGTGATTGACAACTTCATTCCTGTGAAACGTTGCTTTAGATTTGCACAATTTCGATGGTTGATGTGGGATTTTATTGCTTTTTTCCAAATAGTAAGTTGATAATTCTGGCTTTCTGAGTTGAATGCAATGTAGAATCAGTTATCTGTTTAGTTCTGGTGGACTTACTGCGTAATGTCTGCCAGGTTGAGTTGACTCACCAAGTTGCATGCAGGGTTTTAGTATTTTATTAGAGTTGGGGGATGCATGGATTTCTGCACTGACCCGTGGATAAGTTCCGAAGCACGACGTCAGCCTTCTGTCAGGGACACGCATAAAACCTCAGGAGAGAAGTGACCAATGTAATCACATTGAATCTGCCGCCCTGCATTGTACAGGCTAGCAAAACAAAAATCAATCCATCTTGGCAAGGAAAAGTCAGAGAGAGAAAATAGGAAAGAAGGAAAGACAGAAAGCATAAATCTATTCGGCGGTGGGAAATTTTGCACAGCATAAGACACAATTGAAGATAAATAAGGCACAGGGAGTGACTTTAAAACAGCGCAATAAAGGAACTCCTCGGGGGTTTGAAATCACTGCCCGTGAACCCAATCCTAAAACTAAATTACAGAAGGGGTAGGCATGATTTCATGGTTCACTACCTAATTTTCCAACACTTTTTTTCTGCTATCTCCTCCATTCGGTTTCTTTTTCTCTTCTCTAAAACTCTCTCTGGGACAAACATGCTTAAAGAGTAAGCACAGCGTATGTTAGTTTAGTTTTCTTACAGTGGTTTTCAGTTAAGTCAATACTGTAACTACAGTTAGCACTAGCGTCTTTTTTTCAGTCACAATAGCCAAAGAGCCCTTTAATGTAACTTGCTTAATTCCACTTTTTTCTTTCAATAAACATGAATGCTTGAAATGATTAAAATTTATAGTGGGACCACCAAAGCCTGAGACCACATTGAAAATCTGTATTTTTTAACAAAACCATGAAACCACTGGGTAACATTTATTTTGTTATTTTGTATAAAAATAAGATGTCTTTAATAATTATATTTACATTTATTTAATAGACAAGATGACCTTTACATAACTCTTATACTTACTGTACATTCAGTTTTTGCATTCAAACAGTTTTTAATTCAAAATTTTTTAATGTAATGGAAAATGTTAAAGTATTTCAAATGTACAAGAAAAGACATGTACATGTCCTGCCAGTCCTCCAGGCAGAGAAAGACAAACAAAGCGTGGAGGGGGTGGATAGTCGCACCCTGGATGTGGGCATTCTGTTGAACAGCAGTAATGCGATGTGTTTTTCCCCTCAGCGGGGGTCAAAGAAAAATAGGAGGGAGTGTGTCTGTCCACAACCATCAATCTTTAACCCCGAGCACCTCCCACGGCCCAGTGCTGGTCTCTCTCATCTCCCCAAACACCTCACAATCACTGGAGCATAGCCACTGAATGCATTTCAACTCAATAACACCCTTAGTGTAAAAACACACTTAAAGACACACTGAATCTCAATAGCAGCTTGTGTCGGTTCAGGTTTTCTTCAAAAATTGCAGTATAAACAGGTATAAAGTATAACAGGTATAAACAGAAAACGGTGATACTCAAGCCTTTGGAATTGGTTGAAGACTTGTTCGTCTTGCCAGCTAGAGGATTCTAACACAAAACATAGACATTTGGTTTTCTTTAGATAGACAAAGATATCAGTCATCTTTCTACAGACTGGTATGAAATTAAATAGAATCTTGTTTATATTATATTTATCAGTAGGATCTTGGATATCTGAGGAAAAAATGTATTTATAAATTAAAGTCTTTTGCCGTCTTTATAAAGCTGAATTGAATTATCAGTGTACAATTAAAATGAAAATGGCTCACAGTGTGACATTAACATGTTTTTAACTCTTTTAATAGTTTGTGGTTATGTCCTGGTAAACCCTCCACTGCAGGCAGAATAGCTAGGGTTGGCGGGGCCCCAGTGCAGGTTATGCATGTGGGCGCTGATTGAAACTAAAACTACAACAAGTAAACAAGTAATGCAGTCAAGAGCAGTGACTGATTTTCTGTTTTTTTATATTTCTTGTATTGACAATTAAGCACACCAACAGCAGCTAATAATTAGGAACAGCCCTTTTAAAAGAAATGCATGGATCCAATATAATGGGACACACCTGATTTCTTTCTCAAATGTTTATGTTCATGTAACAATATAAAAACTTCATAATCACGGGAAGAAGGAGGCGGGAACCAGCGGACAATCAAATGATACTTTAATAAGAAGATATACACAAAAGAGCGCGACAGCCCCTCACAGACGACTGTCGTGCACAAACAAAACCAAAACACAAAACAAAGCCCAGGCCTGGTCCTCTCTCGTCCTTCAATGTCGCTCCTCATTGTATGCTTCCAATCTCCTCCGTGAAACTCGAGACCTTTGAGTATCACAGGTGTCGCTCATTTCCAATCACTCCACTGGCCTCGCTCCATTCCCACGGCTCTCGGCCCTGCCCCGCTCATCACAGTTCACTTAAAACATAACCAGCAGTTTTCCGAGGATACTTACCAACACGATCATTTCAACATCATTTTGTATGCATTTATCCTTTCAAGAGCCATGACCATGGCCCGTCAAGTCTCTGGCCTCGGGCAGTCTTTTAAAATTGCCGGTGGGCCACCCACAGCCATGGGCCCCATATCGTCACCACCTTTCACCCCACTAGCGATGGCCTTGTTTGTGGGGATCAAATTTCCATTATTTTTGCAGTACATTCAAGTGTATTTCTTTATAATTCATTTTTAAATATACTTTTAATACTTCATTTTAATGAACATTTCAATAGCATTTCAGCTAATTAGAAATGCATTAACATTACACTACTAGTTTATTATATACAGTATAGTATTACACATAAATTAGAAATGTATAATTGTAAAAAAAAAATGCAGGAGGTTTTCAGTTAGGTCAAGACTTGTATGTCTCTGAAGTTGGGTGTAATTTTTTTGAAACAGTCCACTGATTGATTTGGTATATATGTACAATGTTTGTACAAATGTAAAATAAATAAAATAACAATAGTTACTGTACATGGATGAAACCACAATTAGAACCACATTTATTGATTAGAATGCCTTAGAATGCTAACAAGATCACTTTTGAATTAAAAATGGATTTAAGGAATTTTAAGATTCAGTTTAAGTAAGTAGCACTTTGACTTATTCCTCACAGTGAAGAGATTAAGTTAAGGGAAAACTATTCAGAAATATTATTCTGTATTATTGCAGTAATATGAAATCCCTTTGAGGTGTGCTCTTAATTGGCATACACTGGGTCTCATTCATGAAACATTCGTAAATATACGAGTAAATATTTGAGTTATTTGCGCGTAAAGAGATCTTCCCGAAAACTCTTCTCCTGATTCACAAATACTTCGTAAACGTCAGATGTGATAGTGAAATGTGTGTGTGTTAATGAATTCCAATCAGTCGTAAATGGGATGCGTGTGCACGCACATTCTCAATTACCATAAATCCCGCCCATTAAATCCGACTGACGACTATATATGGGCATCATATTATGACACCAAATGAAGGATTTCAACATGTCTTCTCAAAAGCGACTGAAAAAGAAACATTTCTCAGCTGCAAAAATTGAAGTTTTAATATCAGAAGTTCATTCAAAACGCCACATTTTATTTTCAAGCGTACTAGTGGCGTATCAGGTCCTAAAAAAGGAAGTTTGGCAGCATATTACAGATCCTATCCTCTCATAATAAAAGTTAAAAGAAAAACCGTATGTAATTACTATAATATTTTTTTCAAAATGCTGTGTAAATATGTACCCAATTAAGGTGAATTAAAATGCAGCCGTATTAATGAGCAAAATGTTCAGATGTTAAACGCACTATTTACGCGTGGCTGGGAGCAGGTGTAGATTTCTTTCGTACCAACTAACATTTGGAAAATACGAACATTTTAATGAATCCGAAAAAAAAAACACTTTACACACGATTTACACAAAAAATCGTTCTGCTCGTGTTTCATGAATGAGACCCATTGAGTTTCCTATGATGAAGTACCTCCATAAAAACTGATTATGATCAAGGTGGTAACGGAATTGTTAATTTTGGCACATATACTGTAGGACTGTATTTCTTAGACGCAAAGATAGCTTGGAGTGTATTTTTGTGAGGTAAAAATATATATAAACAAAGTCTCTCTGATAGTTTCAGCAACAATGTGTATTGCTTTTAAGACTCAGCTCACTGAAATCCTTTATTCAAGCCTGATTGTGTCCACCTGACATTATTTTTATCTGTCGGAAGATGAATTCAAACTTCCCTAAATGCCTTTCTAATGACTTTCTCTGAGTTTCCCTCAGTAGATGAGTGGAGGAGAGATGAGAGACAGCCCGGTTCAGTCCTTGACTCCTGCAGAGTGAACGTCACTGGGTGGAGAGAGAGTGTGTGTGTGGTTAACCGTCAGACGGGTTAACCCTTTAGTCAAGTAATCACACTGGGCTAATCCTCTCCCAGACGGACTAGCCTTTGCATCACCCTGCATACAGAAGTAACCGCTCCACACAGCCGAATGAGAGGGAATGAATGCAGGAAATCGCCCTCCATCCTCTGTTATATCTGCTAGCCTGAGGCTGTGGGGATAAGATGATTGAGGTGACACTGGAAAGAGAGAGCGAGAGAGAGGGATGGAGAGGAGGGGGGAGATATGAAATGGAAAAGAGGAAGTCCAACCTACCGTAAGATAGAGAATGAGAGAACGATAGGACAGTATGATGAAAAAAAGCCATATATTGGTTAGGGAGAGTGTGAGAGAGGGACAGGAAGGGAGAGATGAGAAGGAAAAGAGATTGGAGGCTTAGACTGCTAGACTGGTCTGTGAATGATAAGGGAATTGAAAAAAAGTGATTGACATCTAATCCATCAGGTCTAAATTCACGCATTCAAACACAATAGAGCCCAAGCGGAGGATTTAGATCATCAGCGGGCGACTGGATGATTATCAAATGTCCCATGTGTCCGTCATGACTACGATCTTTAATCCAATTAATTTCCAAGCGTGGCAATGTAATTGTGACCAACAGGAGATCTTATGTTTAAGTGTGAAATTAAAGGCACGTTGAGTTAATTTCACTGCATCTCTGGATGGAAACAAAGCAAGGTTGTTTCTGTGCTAATCGTGCTATTTTGAAACTGACATATAATGAAATTCCAAAATAATTATGCCTGCAAAAAAAAACAAAAAAACTCCACACATTCACATCTGGTTATTTCAAATCATAATGTGTCTCGCTCATAATTAATATTTCATTTGCATTCACACAACCTGCATACCTCCCTACATCTGTCACTTTGTCATGTTGTGTGTGCGTGCAGTCTTTGAATGTGCTTCTTGAGTATTTAAATCATCCTCACCACATGCAGTCTGCATTCATAAGTACACCAGCCACCTGGGTCCCTTGAAATTCGCAAACGCAAATGTTTCAGTTTTTTTTTTTTTTTTGTACAATAACCTCATTAGGTGAATATAAGGTTCAATTGTGTCAGGAATCAGTACAATGATTGTTTAATGTGTCAGTAATGACATCCCTGCTGACAAGAACAGCACAGACAGTCACCAGTATGTTTAGAAATAAAACTGCCAGCAGGGCTCTTAATAGCCATATTAGTTTAGTATTGTATAATTAATTAATTTATTTGTTTGTATAATTCTCACGAGGTGGTATTAAGCAGCACATGACAGATGAGCTAACTCAGACACTTCACTGAGCCTCTGCTTCTCGTATGCATCTTCTCAAGTTCACTTTGATTTTCACACCTTTTTTTCACCTGTTTTGTTAATTGAGAGTTTGGTGAAATTGTCTGAAAGCTGGTACAGAGAAGCAGGAAACTTCATTGAACAGGCTGAAATCAGCCTTGCCTGAAGCCCCTGAAGAAAATGGGTCATTTCACACACACATTCTCCCCGTCTGAAGAAACCTATCAGGAGGTTTATTTCTGAAGAGTCATGACAAGCAAACCCCTGAGCCCAATGGACTTGAGAGAATCAGTGTTTGTGATGGACTGCCAGCAGTGGAAAGCAAACAAACTTGAATATTTTCTACTATTGCCCTTCTTCGTGGTGAAGGTAATGAGGTGTTTTAAATGTATAGTTTCATACGATTGCTAGGTTTTCAAAAGTGCTTCCCTGTGTGTGATTGGTACAGTTGAAGATATTAGGCATGTCTCTGAAGTGTGTCTGCATTTGAATGTGAAAATCTTAAGCGCTCACCTGTGAAGAATACGTTTTAGACAAATCTTCTTTGTGATCATGCATATAAAAAATAATAATAATACAAATGTGTGTGTGTTTGGTGTTTCCAACTTGCAAATCAGTCATGAGCAGATATCTAAAAACATGTAAGCACACAAACCTAAAATTATGTTTTCGATCAATTAAGCACTTTCTTGCTGTGTGCACATCCGTGTTCTCACATGTTTCATTAGACATGGAAGACTGTGAGTGGCACCATGACAACGCTTGGCACCACAGGAAGGCTGGTATAGAATATTTTCATTGGGACTTGACTTCAGTATTGTTGGCAGATGCTGTTTTTCACACACCGGGAACAATAAGAGGTCCAGAATGAATATGTCAAGAATGTAATTTTCAATGTAATACAAAATTAAACTAATTGTTTTACTGATGTAATGCATTTTTATCGAAGGGTATGATGTTGTTTCAAAGGCTAATCATTTAATAATGCAAAAAAAAAAAAAAAAAAAAAATACAAGTGGAAACTGGTAAACCATGCTAGTAACTGATTAGATGTTATCTGGATTACTTATAATTAAATACTTTTAATTAGATTACATTACATGCTAAAAACTCGTAGTCAGACTAGTTACTTTTTAATGATTACATGATTAGATATTATTCACACAATAGCAATAAATTATTCATAATTTATTGTCCCTAATTCTTCTTTTTCATCTTTTAAATGTTCTCTTTTTTAAATAGCCTTTCACTAACATACATTCAGAAGGGCCTGCAGTTTTGTGGACAACATTCACACAAAGAAAACTGAGAGGCCACACCGCATTTGACTACTGGGTTAACAAAACTCTTTCAAAGTGTTTTCTTAACATTTCCACATCGCATCAACAACTAATGATGAAATTGATTTTTATTTGAATTATCATTTAGTGGGTTGTTTAATAACATATTACTAGGTCATTGGAAGACTTTTGTCTTTAAAACACATTAAAATGTACAAATTCACAATATGTCTTATTTATATGTAAGTCAGGTATTCACAACCTTTGATTGATTTTGCTTAATATAATATTTGTACATTTATATGATTGAATTAATTATTAGCTTTTCTTTAAACTCACAAACCCCCTCAAGTTCCTTCACGAATCCCAGTTTATGAAACCTTGACAATAAAGTAACGTTTAATGCACCTCGTGTTTTTAGTAACAACAGTAAGTAATTTTAGTAATGGTATATGTTTTATTTCTGTATGTATGTATATATATATAGAGAGAGAGAGAGAGAGAGAGAGAGAGTACAAGATTATCTTATTTGTGATAAATGAGTTAGGTCAAAAGTAATCCAAAAGCAACCAAAATGTAGTCTGATTGTATTACTTAAATTGTGTAACGTAATGGATTATGTTACTACTGTAACTACAATTTTCACCATGCAATTTGGAATAGGTAACAGATTACAATTTATAAGTGATCTACTCAGCACTAATGGTAAATTATGCAAAATCCAAAATTGTCAATTGAGACCAATATAAATCATTTTGAGTCATAGGTTTATGTCTTTTCCAAATTTATTATTTGCATTTTCATAAAACATGTTTGCCTTTGGACTCATTAATATAGTGCATTTCAAAGTGTAACTAGCACAACTCACCCTCATGAGCTTGGTTCTTTTTGAAATCCTTTATAAACAAGCAAGTCTTTTGAAATGTTGGGGTTTTAAAGCAGTAAGCTAAGTTGTCCCTTGTTTTGAAGCTTCAACCATTGCATTACTAAAAGCGGGAACATTAACTAATTCTCTACCTCTCTTTCACAACAGGAGGAGGTGCTTCAGTAGATGAAAGTTCCCTAAGTCTTACTTTGAATTAGAATCACTCTTTGAAGCGATTTATGTGTGTGTTTGTGATGGAAAACACATCATCAAAATGCAAACACCAATTCAGATGAAATCCCAACAGACTGACTGTCTGTCTTTGTCCTCCAAACAAGCCTGTTTTATCTATTTGTTTGTATAGGATATCAATGACTTTGAACATGCTAATGCATGTGAGAACACAATTATTGATTTCACAGCAATTCACATTTGGACACCAGTTAACCTCCAGCATTGTTTCTCTTATTGTGGTCCAAATCAGAATACAAAAGCTACTAAAATATATTGAGAAGGGTTAATCCACCCACCCCACCTCTTTTTTTCTTAAATAGTTTAAGAAAGAAAGAAAGAAAGAAAGAAAGAAAGAAAGAAAGAAAGAAAGAAAGAAAGAAAGAAAGAAAGAAAAACAAATCATGAAAAAGATGGGAAGATAACAGAAAAATTGCATAAAATTACATAAATGAAAATATGAGAAAACTAAATCAGGAATCTTGTTCAATATGAAAAAAAACTCAACTGAATGCAGTAAAAATAAATGAATTAAATAGTGATTCCCATTTCATTTGTTGCTGATGTCAAAGACTGGGCATCCAATCAATTCTTTTGACTGTAAAAGACAGGTTCAATTTCACAGATGTCCTGTTTTAATCCTCATAAACCATAAATAAAACCAAACAGAAACAAAACAACAGAACCCAACAAAAATACAACCCAACAGAACAGAACCAAAATAAATAAATAAAAATAACCCGAGTGAACTCAACATAACAGTAACAAAGCAACATAACTGATCAAAACAAAACCAACTAGAACAAAAACAGAATAGAATGTGAATAAAACAATAGAAACCAACATAACTGAACAAAAACAACAAAACAAAAGGCTTGTGATGTTCAGTGTAATATTTATACAGCTACATAAAAAAATTGATTTGCTTGACTGACTGACTGACTGACTGACTGACTCGTTCAACGACTCACTCTCTAACTCACTCACTCACTCACTCACTCACTCACCGACTCACTTACTCACTCACTCACCGACTCACTTACTCACCCACACATTCACAGTCTCACTCACTCACTCACTCACTCTCACTCACTCACTCACTCTCTCACTCACAGACTCACTCACTCACTCACTCACTCTCTCACTCACTCACACATATACTCACTCACTCACTCACTTACTGACTCACTTACTGACTCACTCACTCACTCACTCACTCACTCACTCATTCATTCATTGGATACTTTGTTAGATCACCACCTGCAGGATGTTCGATAAAAATCTGAAGCAAAACTGTTTCACAACCCCGCTTTTAATAGCTTTTGTTTTCACCTCATCTTATTTCCAAACGGGTGTGGTTTGTGGGTGTTTGGGTAACCTGACGTTATTAGGAAATTGCAGCTGCCGTGAGCTGAGTAGCAGGGATCTGGCTCAGCCTCCCACAGTCGGCATGTCCACTGTGATTACACTGTGATGCTTTTTCCCACGCTAGTCGCTTAGTCAGGCCCCTGCAGTGCACATGTGTCCAAACACACACACACATCTGAGTTTGACGCACCTCTGTGCTCTGTGTGTATCTCTTATCACTCTGTGTCCTTTGTGGCTTTGGGGCGCATCTTCCTGTGCATGAGGGATGAGGGATATTTTAATCACAGACCTTCCCCTCTGTCCTTCCCCTTTCCACTCAGACTCACCCTGGTGCTACTGTTAGCAGCACTGCACCATACAGCAGGATTAGGTTTTCTTGCACTGGAGTGTGTGTGTGTGTGTGTTTATGATATATGTGTTTATGTGTTGATTATATTTAAGTTTAAGCTGTATAACTGAATGGAAGTTAAAAAAAAAAGAAAAAACATAATGATATGTGTCATTGTCAGACAGTACTATGGTACTTTAATATATACTATTGTATATTATATAATCATTTACTTAAGTAAGTTAAGTGTCAAACTAACACATTTTTTAATGAATATAAATGGGCGGCTGTTTTTGTGACATATAAGGACACAACATTGTATAATGACATGGGTATGACACAGGTATTACAAGGAGAGGGTGACTTATGAGGAAATAACCCATGTCCTCTTTTTTCAAAACGCTTATAAACAATACAGAATGAGTTTTTTTTTTTGTTTTTTGAGAAAGTTAAAATGCACAAAGTTTTCTGTGAGGGTTGGGGTTAGGTTTAGGGTCGGTGTAGGGACATGGAATATACATTTTGTACAGTATAAAAACCATTTTGCTTATGGGATGTCCCCACTTTTCACAAAAACAAACATGTGTGTGTGTGTATATATATATATATATATTAGTTGTGGGCCGTTATCGGCGTGAGACTCTTATCGGGCGATAAAAAAAATATCGCCGTTAATCTATTCTCAAAGTTGGGTTGGGAGCTAGGTCTATATTAAGCAAGCTGATGACTTTCACCTTGATATTTTATATAACCAACTGGCTGAGGCAACCCTAAAAAGATGCTCAGGACAGTTGACGGGCCACTGCTGCGCATCGTCATGAAAGCTTATATTTTTCACATGTTTTTAAGCTTTTCCGCTTGTCGAATTGAACACTGAAGCATCCAAACACAAAAATCAAAAAAATGCAGAAAAGCTGAATGGAGTAGCTGGTTACTCGTGCGCTGTATTCGCACCTGAACGAACAAATATAAATCGCAGTTTGAACAAACAAATAGATGTGAAAGAGCCCAATTCAGTACTCGCGGTGTTCTGGTGTTCAGGGCTCACGCAGAGAAAGGCGTCTCAAAACACTTGAACATCGAATTTGCTTATTTTTGTTCTTGTGCCGCCAAATACATACAGTACAAAATATTTCAAAATATCCACCTTGGAAATTTTGCTGGAAAAAACTGTCCGTTATTTCTTTAGTAAAAGTAAACAGTTGAGGGAAAGAATGGGATGTGTATTATATTGGATGCGTTCATCGTCTCTTAAAGTGACCGCGCCTAATTTAGCTACTGGCTGCTGTAATATTAATCAAAGAAAATGAAAGAAAATCACTCACTGCTCTTGACTGAATTACTTTGTAGTATTAACAGTCAAACCAAAAATTATTCAGACACCAGAATTCGAATTAGCCATTTTAATCTAGATTAATTTCAAGATCACAGTGAGATTAATCTAGATTTTAAAAAAATCTATGCCCACCACTATATATATATATATATATATATGATATAATTGTTTAAATAAAATATTATGTTTAAATGGTTGCTGCCTCGAGTTATTATTTTGTAAAAAATGTAAAATGACATTATTATTCATTCAGACTGACTGCAGATTGCAGAACGTGTGGATACAAGAGGTGAGATTTATTTTATGAACCAATCACAGTCATTCATAACCAGTCATATCCAATCATATCGTGATGAAGGCAAGAGGTGTGTATGACCTGAAGCAGTGCTTTGCAGACTGATCAGTGTTTGACCTCAAAATACTGCAAGATTGATTCAAATGATTCAAGTCTGCTCTCTGTACTGCTATGAAGGTAAAATGACGTCATAAAGATTTGCATACTCAGGGTAATATTTGCGGAAGTGTACATAAGACTGTAAGCGTAAATTAAATTTGCTTGCGCAAGAGAAGCTTTGTAAAGGTGTAAATCGCGTTTCAAGCGTAAGAAAAAATGATTTGCAGCATTTTACTGTTACTTGTAAGTGTAATTCATGTATTGTGAAACTGCAGCTTCATGCTAAAGCAAAATAAATATGATCTGCATGCTTCTGACTTCCATTTTTCCGCGCTTACACTTTTGGCACGTTTCTTTCGCCAAAAGACAGTCAAAAGCACTGCAAGCCTGTGAACGGTGATTTGCAAGCGAAAACAACAGTTTAAAGAAATGCAAAACAGATTGACTGCATAGAACCAATCTTTAAGTGTAAAAAAACAAACTGTTGCAAATGTCTAAATGAGCTGTTGTGCATGTGGGGCAAAAATTTCCCGAAATAATCCGATATTTACAGCTCCGTCTTTCTTTTCTTTGCGCTTACAATTTTGGCACGATTCTCTCACTAACTTAGATTTGCAAGCGTGAGGGGGAGGGCGGGGCCACCTTCCTCTTGTAGCCAATCAAATGAGCCTCTCGCTGACTCTTCATTTACTCTTATCTGATTGGTTCAATAAACACATCATACGCCTAGACCAAGACATTAACCAAGACATTCATCTTCATTTAGTTCAAAATAGTTCTTGCTGCATTTTACCTTCATAACTGCCCTACAAAGGTAAAAGACCATAACTCGCTAGAGTGTGAAACTGAGAAAAAACTACTTTAAAGGTTTTTACTTGTCCAGGCAAATTAAATTTAGGTAGGACACTGGAAATTTAACAATTAGATGTTTTAGTTATGAAAATTATCTACGATAAAAAATTGTGAGCTTAACTTCCACATCATCAATATTTGGTTGATGATCACCATTTACAAAATTGTTATAGTAACAACTGTATAAAATGTAGTGATCATGGGCTCATATAGGCTATTGCATAAAGTCATATAATATGAATTATTATATTTTTTTATCGTAACAAGCAGACTTAAAGTGAAACATGAGTGGATACCGTGAATACCAATTTATTTGCTATGCTCAGTAACGTTAAAGAATGCTAGACGTAGCAATTGCTTTTATATTGGTTTGTATTAAATAGTCTAACCTAAAATAACAACTTATGGATTTATGTGAACACCAGCAAATGGTAATAATGCTCAGAATGGTTGTGGATTAAACATCAGTCCGATGACGTCACCATGGATTGATTTTATCAGGTTACAAGAAAAGGTAGGCTATACATTTAATTGCGAACTGTTAGTTTTCACTCAATATCCTGTTAATCTTGAGTACATATAGAGTAGTACTGCATCCTTCATAACTCCAAAAAGTCTTTAGTTTTATTTTATTCATACGAGAAAGATAGTCTGTACCGATTTTTCCCGGAAAAACACGACCGGCTGGTGGCATGACGTGTGGGCGGAGCTAAAGAATCACGAGCGCCAGTATGCTTTTGCGTTGAGAGCGTTTGGAAGCTGTGACATTACCGTGAGGAAAAAACCATCATCCAAAACAAACTATAGCTAACATTCAGATTCAGCGTATATTTATGATCCAGAATCAGATCCCGAGGCTGAAACTGAACGAGAGCAGCAGCAACGACGACTCGCTCCGAGCAGGGCTCGAACCCGGGTCTCCGGCATGGGAGGGCGGACGCACTAACAAGGAGGCAGAGATATTTTAAGCAGTTTTATTCACCGCCTGTGGTTCCAACACACGATAGTGACCCTTTTTCGTTGGGATTGCATAATCCTTAAGAAATAAACGATACGCAAATCCGTCATCAAATTGTTTGTAAAACAAGCATCTTCAAAATGCAGGGAACAAACAAAAACACTTGCACACCTCCGTTGATGCTCTGTAAAAATAAACTCCATCCACTGGTCCATTAATGCTGTTTTTTTTTTTTTTTGGTAATCTGTGCAGGGTTGTCTTGCCCTGGCAATCAAAAATACACTCCTTTTGTGACATTTCGCGACACTCTCGCTCTGATCAGTGAATGTCTGTGCTCTCAGTGCTCTGCTATACAGGAGCGCGCGCTCTTCTGGCAGACGTGCCTTAGGACCCATATAAGGAAATTCCGCTCCATCTAACGTCACACAGAGCCATACTCGAAAAAAAACTTTCCGAAACTTGTGACAAACCGGAAGGAGTATTTTGGGAACAAAAAAAACTCCTTCAAACGTACAAATTAATTTTTGAAACTTTGTCCATGTTTAGCATGGGAATCCAACTCTTTAACAGTGTAAAAAACTCAGTATGCATGAAATAGCATTTCACCCCCCCTTTAAATGGAGCTGTTTGGTAGATTGTGATCTATCTAATTAGTTTGACTACACCATAATTAAAATGCAGCAGAATTTAATTGACAGTAAAACAAAGTCAGAACACCATATCCAAATCGGCATTGTAACTTCATATTGACGCGTGGCTAAACAAAGTCAGAATGACGTAACCCAATTTGAGCGTTCCAAACAAAGTGAAAGAGCGGTAACTGGTGTTACGGTGCTCTGCCTTGGTTTATCCAGGGCTTTTCGTAGTTACGGTTGAGTTGACCCATTATGTTTTGGGAAAAACAACAACATTGACCCAAGATACTTATACACATGATAAAAGATGTCTTGAATGTCCCAAAAATATCAATAACGTTATAATATCACAAAGTTACGGTCTTTTGCCTTTGCACGGTAGTATAGCTCTCACGGTACTTTGAGGTCCTCCACGGTACTTAATTACTTAACAACTGCAAAAAAGAGTACATTCTATATAGCATGAATCCATTTATTATGAATGTTAGGTAACACATTATTTTGCCATGCATTGTCATGTGACCTTCCAGCATAAGTTGTGTCTTATTGCTGCCATTCATAAATTCACTGATGTAGCCTATTGGGTTACTACAGTGCCGGAAGTAGAAATTCGACTGGGAAATTACTTATTTTGTCACATACTGTTTTTCACCTACTATGTAGTATGGAAGCATGCAATTTCAGATGCAGCCATGGTTGAAAATGGTGTTGTGTAAATGCCCCTCGTATCTGGACACTGTCTGTTCATAATTAATGTGATGAACTCCACCTGTGGTTACTCTGATACTCTGGCACTTGTGAGAACTGACTTCATACAGCCACTAAAAATCACCTTGGGACCTGTTAAATAAGTACTTGCAAAATAACTGATGGCCTTTTCTTTCTTTCTTCCTTTCCTTTTTTTATTTTATATATATATATATATATATATATATATATATATATATATATATATATATATATATATATGGACCCACTTTATATTAAGTGGCCTTAACTACTATGTACTTACATTTTAATTAATAATTTAGTACAATGTACTTATTGTGTACATACATGTTTTTACATTGTACTTATATAAAAAAACGACATGCAATTACATCTGTATTTAATTTCTGTAATTACATTTATAATTACACTGTTGACCCATACTTTACACCTTAACCCACCCTTAAACTTACCCATACCTCCAACCCTCTCCCTAACCTTACCCCATCCCACCTCAATAGCAGCAAAAGTGTTTTACAATACAATATGAACACAATAAGTACATTGTACTTATTTTTTTATGTAAGTACATAGTAGTTAAGGCCATATATATATATATATATATATATATATATATATATATATATATATATATATATATATATATATATATATATATATATATATATATATATATATATATATATATATATATATATAGAATGACACAAGTGTTGCATAAGAAAAAAATAATCAATTATTTTGGGGGCACATTTACTGTACACCTCAGAGGAAATGCTTAAAGCTGACCAACAGAGACTGTCAAACATTTTCAAGGACCTCGTTGAATTTATTTTATTTATTCTTAAGTGTTGTGCACATTGCAGCATCACTGGTCATGACTGTTATAAAATGACATACCCTCTTATTAGAAAAGATGCTGATGGTTATCACTTATACATTACTTTAACTAGAGTCACTTTAAGCCTAAACATTATGACGGACAAGGCATTAAATGCTGTCAGCCCTGCCATTGTGCATAACAGCAACAATTATAGCAGTGCTTTTCAGCTTTATCTTGCTAATGTGCGAACATCCTTGTTCGACATCGGCTAAACAGCTTTATTCAAACACGCATCTGATAAGAGAGGAAATGTATGGAGTTGAGAGGAAAGATTTGGAGCTTAATTGCACCCAGCAGCAGCTTTAGGAAAACGATTTGTGCTTATGGATGGAGATAAAAGCCCTGCTTAAAACTGAGCTCATGCCTCACATCCCAATTCCTCTGTGCTGTGTGATAAACAGGTTTTCCCTCTTTTAAAGTTGTGCCGCGACGCAGAATACATTTCAGTAAGAGGGCAAAATTGAGAACATCCAATGATTTGGCCATTGGGTGGATTTGTTCAGCTGTCGGTGTAATTACTAGCATCATAGTCTGCGAAAAGCTTGCACATGCTTTTCGATTTAAAACCGCGATTCAGATGCTTGAGAATTGTACTCTGACTGTCCTTATCTGCGGTGTCATGTGTCACATTTACTATGCAGTTTTAGCTCGAATTGTGTGGAATTTTATCTCAGAATACTTAGCATGGACCGACATACCCTAAAGGGCAACCAAATCCATAGTGTGCCTCGATATGATACTATCAAAATAGCCATGTATGGTGCACATCCACGATTGGCTCCAAATACAAGTGTGAAGTTTCATTTCTTGGTCAGGCAAACTAATAAATATACATTAAAGAGCATTTGAGGTGATTTACTACAAAATTTCACCCTCCGACACCAAAGAGATCCATTTAATCCCCCTTTCTAGCGCATGCACACACACACACACACACACACACACACAATCAGTCTATGTAATCAGATAACCACACTGTGCACATTGGTGCCCACCCAGCTGAATATTCTCCATGGTTGACAGGAACTGGGATGCATTTAGTTTCAGATAGGAGATAGAAAACCCATTTCCAGTTAGCTATCAGAATATACAAGTAGCCACAGACACAAACACACTCATAAAGACACACAAGCTACTTTTAAACAAACTTCCCTTAATAACAAAACACTTGTCAACAGCAGTCTCTACGTCCCAAAGCACACAAATGAGTAGTGGGATAATGACTTCTGATGCTTGGGCATGATTACACTCACACACACACGTACACACATACACACACACACACACACACACACACATGCTGTATAAGCTCCCAAAATGCATTGCAACAGTGCCCCCTGTCATTACCAAGGCAACACTTTGGGTATCCACCTACCGAGTTCAAACCTCTCTCCATTCAACTTTAACATAAAGAGCGTGAATGTACGTGCTCCCCTAGATCTCAATGAACCCAGTGTGGCAGCTGCAACCTTTGCTTCACAATCAGCTTCATCACAGCCATTTCTCTCCTCAAGCGCAGCCATAAATATTAATTTGATCCCTCTCGCTGCAGTTTCTGTAAATCTCTTTGTTTGTGTTATGTTTGAGAAATATACCGGCATGGGGGTAACCGTATATTTGTAACAAATGTCGTTTTATGGGGTTATATTAGCTGTTATCATTCTCGCAGGTCTTCAAAGCTGTAAAAATATTTTGCGGGCATCCATCATTATTGTGTCCATGTATTATTTACACTATGTCACACAATGCCAAGCTATTCACAGGAGCACTTTGCATGTTCAAAGAGCTTTCTGAGAGTGGAAGAGTATCTGTGTCTCTGAGGCTGTTGCTGTGTTTTTCAGCCCAACCCGTTCTCATCAGTCTGCGTATAAATAACACGACTTTACACTTTCTATTTGCGTGTAATGCATACGCCAAATGCCATTTTTGCGTGCATATGATACGCCAATCCTTCCCATTAATTTCGGTGGAGAGCAGATGCGTCCAAATAACACGCATCATCTTCAGCGGCAGTGACGTCACTAGCGAGGCTCGTTCAGTTCACCTGATGCGCGTACACCTTCAAACAGGTAAGCAAGGGTAAATATATTTTTTTATTCTTCTTTTTGTAATGATATCACGTGGATAAGCGTATTGTTTTAATTATTTCAGTATTTCTGCATCACGTTAGACAGGGCCGTGTTTTTAAAGGGCAGTTTATGCTCAAATTATGGGTCAGTGGGCTGCTCAGCTAGCCTACCATTGTCATTAGCCTAAGCTAACCTGTACTGTTTATAGACCTGTTGCAGTTTTAAATAAATTTATGATGTGACATATGGGTCTTCAGCTTTTAGACATGACTAATACAAGCACAACAAAGCACCCAACCCAATATCGCGCGATAATCGTGATCGTGTAAAAAGTCCACACATTTAGCATATTTTTACAATACTAGCCTAACTTTTGCTTGACCACGTCATGTGTAGCCAATACACACACAGTAACTACAGCATATTTACCATGCTTCTCCTACTGTAACCGTAGTTTTACTCTGGACATTGTAACGCACATAACCACGACATTTACTATGGGTTTACCATAGTAACCATAGTTTTACTCTGGTATTTGTATTTACTAACACACAATAACCACGACATTTACTATGGGTTTACCATAGTAACCATAGTTTTACTCTGGTATTTGTAGTTACTAACACACAATAACCACGACATTTACTATGGGTTTACCATAGTAACCATAGTTTTACTCTGGTATTTGTATTTACTAACACACAATAACCACGACATTTACTATGGGTTTACCATAGTAACCATAGTTTTACTCTGGTATTTGTAGTTACTAACACACAATAACCACGACATTTACTATGGGTTTACCATAGTAACCATAGTTTTACTCTGGTATTTGTAGTTACTAACACACAATAACCACGACATTTACTATGGGTTTACCATAGTAACCATAGTTTTACTCTGGTATTTGTATTTACTAACACACAATAACCACGACATTTACTATGGGTTTACCATAGTAACCATAGTTTTACTCTGGTATTTGTATTTACTAACACACAATAACCACGACATTTACTATGGGTTTACCATAGTAACCATAGTTTTACTCTGGTATTTGTATTTACTAACACACAATAACCACGACATTTACTATGGGTTTACCATAGTAACCATAGTTTTACTCTGGTATTTGTATTTACTAACACACAATAACCACGACATTTACTATGGGTTTACCATAGTAACCATAGTTTTACTCTGGTATTTGTATTTACTAACACACAATAACCACGACATTTACTATGGGTTTACCATAGTAACCATAGTTTTACTCTGGTATTTGTATTTACTAACACACAATAACCACGACATTTACTATGGGTTTACCATAGTAACCATAGTTTTACTCTGGTATTTGTAGTTACTAACACACAATAACCACGACATTTACTATGGGTTTACCATAGTAACCATAGTTTTACTCTGGTATTTGTATTTACTAACACACAATAACCACGACATTTACTATGGGTTTACCATAGTAACCATAG